>NC_069505.1:327204218-327504218 GCF_027579735.1 Bombina bombina | reverse complement strand
CCATAGCACAACTAGAATCGAATTTGAAGCTACTGTACAGATGGTACTATACCCCTGCCAAATTAGCGGCTATGTATAATCTCAGAGATAATAACTGTTGGAGGACGTGCGGGGGAGAGGGAGATTATCAACATATATGGTGGACTTGCCCTTACATTAGCCACTATTGGAGAGAAATACAATTGGCGGTTAACCATGCAATTAACATTGAACTTCATTTAGACCCTACCATATTCTTATTCAATAATTTATCCAAAATTAAATGTAAAATAAGAAGAAGACTACTGATTCTATTACTCAATTGTGCTAGGAGATGAATATCTAGGAAATGGAAATCAGCAGAGGTTCCATCAGTCACTGAATGGCGATCTTTAGTTTAATATACTTTGTCAATGGAAAGGTACCATTATGCTATTACGAAAATATTGGAGGATTTCTTAGATATAAACTTCATATGGGAAGAATACTGTAACTCTATGAAACATAACGGGCAAATTATAACCTAAGTGTAAGGATAAGTTGAGCACTCATTCGATAGGATTTTGTGTTCTTAGTTGTTAGGATCTAATGTTACAATGTTAAGAGATACAATATATTGAATCATAAGTTAAACAGTCGTGGGTGTCATTACTGTACACTCACCATAATAATTGGGATGACTTTTTAAGGTTGTCATGACTTTTTTTTGCTTTATTTGTACCATCATCCTGTGACATATTGAGCATACTGTAACTTGTGTTGTTTCTTTGTTTGTTTATTTCTGTATCATTCTTCTTAATAAAGAAAAAAAAAATGTAAATCAAGTTTTGTTACATCCAAAATAAATTGACACATGGATATATATATATATATATATATATATATATATATATAAATAATAATGTATTTACAGAAGGTGTGAACATAAGGTGTAAACATCCATTTTCATTCTTCTTAATAATGATAGTCAAGAAATCATAGTGACCTAAACATGAATTAAACAAATTAGATATTTTCAGTAATTAGGGTGTTTAAGGGAAGGGAAGGTGGGATCTAGTAGTTTCACTTACATGCAGTGGAAATCCACATTATAATTCTGCAAGACATGATATATACACATGGATTGGTTGGTGAGGTACAGTCAAACATCATAATACATGTGAATGTTACGGTTTACTGTACTGTTATGAACAAGTAACTTACAGGTGAAGTATTCACGGATGACAAAGTCCCTCACTTCATTCCCCCTCAGTGTCCCCCTGTCCACATCCTCAGGTACAGGAACCAGCTGCTGATTTGGTCTGGTTCTATGTCCCCCAATATACATGTGTCCACAGCAATGTTATATAGAATACAACATGCATTGACATTGGAACACACTTTGTTGGGGTTATACTGTAAAGCTCCGCCTGTCAAATCCAGGCACCTGCATCTGGTTTTGAGTAGGCCAAAGCTCCTTTCTATTACATTTCGGGTGCCTATGTGGGCCTCCTGGTACCTGAGATGTGGCTCTGTAAGGGGGTGTGCCAAGGGGGTTAACAGCCATGGTCTGCAGCCGTACCTATGTCACCTGTCATGTAACATATATATTCTGATTACTACAGGTTCATCATGTGCTTAAAGGGATATAACATGGATTTAATTTAAAATATATATTTTTCAAAAACATTAAATTGGTGCATTGTAAGCAATATACTTTTAAGCAAGGATAAGTCTAGACAAAATTCTATTTTCATGATTCTGATAGAACATGCAATTTTAAGAAAATGTCCTTTTAAGTGAAAAACTATATAGTATACTGTCCCTTTAAATGGACATGAAACACACATTTCTGCTTTCATGAGTTAGAAAGAACCTGTAATTTTATTAAATTTTATAATTTACTTCTATTATGTAATTTGCTCCATTCTCTTGATATCATTTGCTGTCAAGCATATTAGATATGCTCAGTAGCTGTTGATTGGTGGCTGCACATAGATGCCTCATGTGATTGGCTCATCTATTTCTTCAACAAAGGATATCTAAAGAATGAATCAAATTAATAATAGAAGTAAATTTTAATGTTTAACATTGTATTCTCTATCTGAAACATGACATAATTATTTTGTGTTTAGTGTCCCTTTAGTAGCAAAAATACAGACAGAATGAAGGTAGTGCATACTCACCAAGCAGCCAACCTCCAGAGAGTGTTCCAGAATAAAAAAGCTGGAATAAGGAAGTCTAGCGCAGGATGTAGGAATCATGGGCACTCCCTGGAAAGCCTGCATACACATGTGTGAATTTCAGAGTGGTATCACAGACCATCTGGCAATTCAAGGAGTAAAACTCTTTCCTGTTAATATAGAGGAATGGCTCCTCATGTGGGGCCACAATAGGCACATGTGTGCAATCAATTGCCCCCATGACATTGGGAATACCCCCCAGTTGATAGAAGCCTTGTTTAAGATTGTTCCATTCCTGGGGGTTACAGGGGAAATGAATGTATCTCTGTGTCTGGTTATCTAGAGCAGTCAAAACCTCCCCTAGGATCCTGGAGAAGGTGGACTGCGCTAGGCCAGACACAAGGCCCTCTGTTGACTGGAATGAGCCGGATGCCAGGAAGTGCACAACACACAACAGCTTCTGCATACCAGTCAGAGCTTGGTTCCTATTCGCTTGAAGGTCAATATCAACTTTCAAGACCTCATATAGGTCAATGAGGCTTGCAGAAGTCAAGCGATACTTTTCCCTAACCTCCCCTTCTGTCATTCCAAACAGGGTGACCCAAACCTTGTGTATTCTTGGTGCCCTTTCTCTACCCCTCTGCTGATGCCGACGTCTTATAGGCCCTGCTGGCCTATGACCAGCTGCAGCAACAACAGCAGCAGGGGCAGCACCAGGAACAGGGACAGCATCAGGAGGAGCAGGGATGGCAACAGCACCATGACCAGTGACCTCAGCAGCAACTATATCAGCAGCAGGTATATCCTCCACAACATGCTTCCAGCACCCCTTGTGCCCCATGATGCTGTCTCTCTAAATATTGTAGATAAAGCAGGGGAAACATGGTGGCTAATGAGGGTGAGCATGTGACAGACCACTTGTCTAATGACACTAAAATCCACCATGTACTTCTGACACGTGAGTATGTTTATGGTAAAAGTGAACTAGTATATCACAAAGTGATGTTCGTAAAGACATACTGTGAACTCTGTGGACACAAGAATACTATGTACACTCAAGAAATGTTAAATGTTTATTACATCTTCTATATTACCACTTTGTCCTCTGACATAGATATACATGCTATAAATTAACAAAGCTAATGGGATACATAAGATAGGCTTACACCTATCTCCCCCTGTTGTTATTTACGTTGTATTTACATAGGTGTAAAGGTTTCTAATTTCACCTGCACTAATGGTTCAAACATTGTATTCTAATATGGATTACTGGCTAAATATGTCAGGATTTGAAAGTTTTAGTTATTTTAACAGTTATTTTTGTTATGCTACTAAACACAGGTTCTTTCAATTGTTTTTTGCTGCATTATGGTACTTTTACTCATTATATGTTTATTTTACATACGTGAAATCCATGACAAATGTGTTCATATCTGATACTCTCGATGTAATGATGTAATGGCTACTAAAAAAAAAATATATCCTCTTACAATTCTAACTCAAAATGTTAAGGGATTTCTCTCTCCATGTAAAAGATCAAAAGCATTGTCAGATATATACAAGAAAAAAGCAGACATTCTTTTCCTACAGGAAACGCATTTCAAGAAAACACAAATCCCTAGTTATTTTGGTAAACACTACACCCAGCACTTCCACAACACAGCGCTAACTAAACATTGCAGAGTTAGTATCTTAATTTGTAAACACATCCCATTTACAGCTTTGCAGACTGCCAAGGATGGTGAGGGTAGATTCCTGGGAATAGCAGGACTACTGTTTGGTAAACCAATTACATTGATTAATATTTACGCCCCTAACATACAACATCTGCCCTTTTTTAAGACAATGTTCCAGAAGCTACTTGATATTTCTAAGGGTCCAATTTTTCTTGGGGGAGATTTTAATTTCTCTTTCCAACCATCCATAGACTCTTCCAATACTCGCCCTAGAACTTCGAAACGTACTTTGTCATATTTATGGAAAGCAATGAGAGATTATAATATGTATGACATATGGCGATTCATACACCCTTCCACAAAAGACTATACTTTTTACTCACATCTCTCGCAATCCTATAGCAGAATAGATTATATATTAACCAATCAGACAGGACTTTCATTAATAACGAATTCCACTATCACCCCTACATCCTGGTCCAATCACTTAGCAGTTACGGTGCAAATCGCATGGCCAAACACTCCTACTAACCCTTTCCACTAGTGGAGACTTGATAACTCATTGTTAACACATCAACCCTTCATAGACCACTTAACTAAAGTAATGGAAGAATACTTTCAGATTAATAATAACTTAGTAGATGACCCATTTGTGGTTTGGGAAGCTCACAAATGTACCCTTTGGGAGAGTTTATAAAATATAAAGCTCATCTTCAAAAAACTTCAAGGCAGCACTTCTCAAAGTTAACCTCTAATCTGGCAAATCTAGACTATTTACACAAAAAAGACTCCAAAAATGCTGTCATTCTAAACGAAATAGGTAGCATTAGAGATCAGTTAGAAACATTCCTTGCTTTAGAACATCAGAAAATATCCATGAAGCTAAAACAAAATTTTTATTGTGAAAGTAATAAAGTAGGTAAAATGTTGGCTAGAAATCTTAAAAGAGTAAGATTAAAATTGTTTATTCATATATTTGATATTTTGGCAGCTATAAAAGTAATGTCACCGGATAAAAGCCCGGCCCAGATGTTTTTTTCCGCCAAATACTATCAAATATTTGCTTCAGTTCTTATCCCTAACCTACATAACATATACAATAGTATATCCTCTACTTCACACTTCCCTTCTTCGATGTTAGCAGTACACATTATAGTACTATCGAAACCGGGTAAAACACCAGATACACCATAAAATTTTCGCCCTATCTCATTATTGAGCACAGATACAAAAATGTACGCAAAGTTAATAGCAGGTTGTTTAAATAAGTTACTCCCTCAGTTGGTACATTACAGCCAGGTTGGCTTTACTCCATGCAGGGAGGCTATAGATAATACCATCAAAATACAAACCCTGATAGATTACGCCATGAAAGCAAAAACCCCCACAATCTTCGCGTCCATGGATGCGGAGAAAGCTTTTGATCACTTAAATTGGAACTTTCTTGAACAGATCCTAATTAAATTTGGTTTCCCAGATACCTTTATATTAAAAATAATGTCCCTGTATAGCACCCCAAATGCAAAAATCAGGTTAAATAACTCATTATCCCCGGCTTTCAACATTCACAACTGCACAAGGCAAGGATGCCCTTTATCCTCGCTATTATTTGCCTTAGCCATGTAAGCATGTCAGCCTTGAATTTCTGTAATAAGCTCCTAACCTCCTCCACAATCAGTAATATGATGTCAAGAGAGCATTTGTTCAATACTGCGCACCAACGTTTGCAGAACTCGGGGTTAGATCTACCGATGGTGGGTACATTGGTTATACAGAATCCCCTAGAGATTAATGTCTTCCTGTTGTATTCAGATAGATTTCCTGTGATTTGAGATCTACCTCTTTTTTTTGAGTTTCAGTATCTGTATATAAAGTCTGTGCATTATCTGCTGGGTTATCAGGAATCACTGTGTCAAACAAGATCCTTGCAGCATCATTCTCACTCAGAGTGAGTGTTTCAACCCTCTCAATCTCAGCAGGGATATTTGGTGTGGGTTGTGACATGGAGATGTGATCTATAACTTCTGCAGTGATATGTGTACAAATAGTGACACCACGGTGGTAGTAGAATGTCAAACAAATGACCGGGTACAAGACAGTGTGGAGGATCCAATGAGGCAGACAATGGTATGTGCAGCCAGGAAAGTAGTATAAAAGCAGAGATAGGTGCACTCTCAGGAACAGGTTTTAAATGCCAGGGTGCTGAATGTAGATAGGATATAGTAGATAGAAGACAGCACTCACTGGTCTTAATGTAATAAGTGATGTTTCGGGGAAGGCTCCCCTGCATCAGACCCCAGAAAATAAGTGAACATCAAACATTTATACCCTGTGAGACCCACCTCCTGTGTGCAAAAAAACCCCCACCAAACTGGTTGCCAAGGCAACCAGCCAGTACCTTAATACAGCAATAAGAAGAAAAAGTAGTAAAAAACACCCTATATACAAAGTAACAGTGCACTGCAGGAAATGAAATACACATCATACATATAATTCAAAGTGCATGTCATCACCACTAGTAGTGCCAAAATGTTCCTTGAGTCTCAGGGTTGTAGTGAATATTTGTACATCCATGTGTAAGTCAAAATGATCAGGTTTGGAAGTAGGGACAAATGAGAGGCCCTTATTCAGGACATTCCTTTCGTCTTCTGTAAGTATGTGACTGCTCAGATTAATAATCAGTTCTTCATAGACCCCCCCTCCTGGGTGATCTTGGTGGGCGACCTATGACCCCCCCCCTCCGGGTATGTGTCCTCTGCCTCCATTTTTAGAACGTGTTTGCATTCCCAATTGATTATCTATGCCTGTTGTCATCGGTCTGTTGGTATTGTCGGAGTCTGAGCTGTTACCTGAGCTATCCACAGTCCCAGGTGGTCTAGTATGGTTTTATATATATATATATATATATATATATATAATATGGAGGCACCGCATAGTGCCCTAAGTACAAATAAAAGTTACAAAAATGGCAACTCACATGTAGAAGTGCACATAAAGTGTGATGGCAACAGATCAGCCCTCAATCACCTTGACAGACTAACCTCCCAATACCGAAACACCCATCAAGTCAATCTACCATAGGACACGGTTTCAGCAGTCCAATGTGCTCCTATCCAAAGCCCAGTTGTGCACTTTCTGTCAATTTCAAAATTAATTTAACTTTACCTTTTTCAAAAAAAGTTAAACATTTTATTTTTTTAACATGCATAATAGAAAATTGTTGAGTTTAATGTCCTTTATCACACGGTGCAATAAAGCTTTGCAATTTTTTATAACAGTTCGTTTTTAGATGCTTGAGTGTAAACTGAAATATATTTGACATATCCTGCTATATTATCTCTCTATGTATTTCAGTCTTGTACATAACATTTATGACAGACATATTTAGACAAAGAGGTTAGTCTCTCAATCAAACTCTCCAGGATATAAAAGTTTTATCTAGCAAACACATTTCCTTTAAATTTTGGTGAAGCTTATAGCTTTTTTTTCCCAGTGTAATTCTGCAGTAAGAGATAAAAGTTTCTTATCACCTTGATGGCTATTGCTGTGATAGAGACATTTTGTAAACTGTTGATCCCCTGAGAAATTTGACTCTGCTTTGGCTTTGGGTAGAAAGTTAAATCAAATGATTGTAAATGTCAGAGATGAAACGGATCCATTATCAAAGCCTACCTGCTGCAGAGCTCATAGTATTTAGTGAAAGTAGCTCATGTTTTGTAGCAACTATTAGCTCTAGAGAAGTTTACCTATTTCCAGATTGTACTGCAGTGTTGTACCCCTCCCTAATTGTCCTGCCTTCACCTCCTGTTTCTTACTATCAAACACATTTAGCTTCTATTTTGTTGCCTTGTTTTAACTGTCCTTTTATCCTCTAGTTTTCTTATCATTTTTAATGTTTTTCTTTACCTTCTTTTTCACTCTATGGGATCAATTTATCAAACAGGACTACAAGCTGTTTGCTTATATATATATATATATATATATATATATATATATATATATATATATATATATATATATATATATATATATGTGTGTGGAAAAAGAGGTAAATTTGTTTTAGGCTTGCGCTGTGTATTAAATGCAAATATTTATTTTGCTTTGTATATAGTTCCTCCTGGTATATTTCTAAGCAGCTTAGTCTGGTGATTCCATTATCATCAAAATGGAATAAAAAAGTATGGGTAGCAATTTGCGGTTCCAAACTTTAGCGCTTGTAGAAAGGGAGAAACATAAAAGGGGAGAACAGTTTATGGTGCAGTATAACTATACTGGTTTTCAGCATGGTATAAAAAAAACTTTTTTGTTGCTCACCTTTTGGCCTCAGAGACTGTGAAGTATAGGGAGTGTCTTTGCTTCTCCTCTGTGGAGTATGGTAGTTGTTAAATGCCAGTGATGATTAACATCTTTGTGGTGCCAGTAGAAAAACTTCCTTTTCAGGTGATATAATATCCCTATTTGAGAGGGACAATAAAAGACTTCCCCTCTCAGGAGTATGGTAGATGCCTTTCAATCAGTGAATGAAACAATTGCAAATGGTTAATGCAAATAAAATGTCTTTTATTTTAGCACAAAACAACCAGTATTAGTGCTAGTGATTAAAAAAAATCTCCGGATAGTGTAGAGTTAAAAAGTCCATACAAAACTTTGCGGTAAATTCCTTCCCAAATAGGCTGTGATGGATAATGCCTAGAATATGTACAAACAGATTTGTAGAATCCTTGGTAATCCTTGTTGATCTCCTTTTGTTAAGAATTCTAGTTCCGTTTTGAAGATGACAATAATGATTGTCAAAGAAGCCTGTGCAGATTGTAGGATAGGTGAGGTAATTTTTAGCCTCCACAGGTCTTTCCTTCCTTCGGATGGCGTTGGATACACTTGTGCTTGACAAGTGATCTGCAGAGTTGCGGTATCACCGGACCGGAGGTGATGTCACTAGTGGGCGTGCCCTTACGCATTTCATGAAACTGTCTTCACTTCATCAGAGGGTATGCTCACAGGTTCCTAGGTAGTACTATTTATAGTCAAGATATGATTTAATGAATTGCTGCAATGATATTATTTACAAATAACTTGCTTGTGAACTGATGTCAAATTTGTGGTTGACTCCCCTGATTGAAAAAGAATTGGATTGATACACTTTTCATTTTTTTTAGGGGCCAAAAAAATAAAAAATAAAACAAAGATTTGATTCCCAAAATGCTGATGCAAACTTTAACTATGTGTTTATGTTTTCCCTTCATGAAAAAAAAAAGGCTAAATAGCGCTTTAGATATGGACTTAATAATAACACAAGTATTTCTTTGATTCTATACTTCAGTTTCTCATGCTTTTTATGCTAGGGAATTTTTCCTCACTATAGCCAAAAATTATTCCGGTGATGATATACAGGGAGTGCAGAATTATTAGGCAAGTTGTATTTTTGAGGATTAATTTTATTATTGAACAACAACCATGTTCTCAATGAACCAAAAAAACTCATTAATATCAAAGCTGAATATTTTTGGAAGTAGTTTTTAGTTTTAGCTATTTTAGGGGGATATCTGTGTGTGCAGGTGACTATTACTGTGCATAATTATTAGGCAACTTAACAAAAAACAAATATATACCCATTTCAATTATTTATTTTTACCAGTGAAACCAATATAACATCTCAACATTCACAAATATACATTTCTGACATTCAAAAACAAAACAAAAACAAATCAGTGACCAATATAGCCACCTTTCTTTGCAAGGACACTCAAAAGCCTGCCATCCATGGATTCTGTCAGTGTTTTGATCTGTTCACCATCAACATTGCGTGCAGCAGCAACCACAGCCTCCCAGACACTGTTCAGAGAGGTGTACTGTTTTCCCTCCTTGTAAATCTCACATTTGATGATGGACCACAGGTTCTCAATGGGGTTCAGATCAGGTGAACAAGGAGGCCATGTCATTAGATTTTCTTCTTTTATACCCTTTCTTGCCAGCCACGCTGTGGAGTACTTGGACACATGTGATGGAGCATTGTCCTGCATGAAAATCATGTTTTTCTTGAAGGATGCAGACTTCTTCCTGTACCACTGCTTGAAGAAGGTGTCTTCCAGAAACTGGCAGTAGGACTGGGAGTTGAGCTTGACTCCATCCTCAAACCGAAAAGGCCCCACAAGCTCATCTTTGATGATACCAGCCCAAACCAGTACTCCACCTCCACCTTGCTGGCTTCTGAGTCGGACTGGAGCTCTCTGCCCTTTACCAATCCAGCCATGGGCCCATCCATCTGGCCCATCAAGACTCTCATTTCATCAGTCCATAAAACCTTAGAAAAATCAGTCTTGGGATATTTCTTGGCCCAGTCTTGACGTTTCAGCTTGTGTGTCTTGTTCAGTGGTGGTCGTCTTTCAGCCTTTCTTACCTTGGCCATGTCTCTGAGTATTGCACACCTTGTGCTTTTGGGCACTCCAGTGATGTTGCAGCTCTGAAATATGGCCAAACTGGTGGCAAGTGGCATCTTGGCAGCTGCACGCTTGACTTTTCTCAGTTCATGGGCAGTTATTTTGCGCCTTGGTTTTTCCACACGCTTCTTGCGACCCTGTTGACTATTTTGAATGAAACGCTTGATTGTTCGATGATCACGCTTCAGAAGCTTTGCAATTTTAAGAGTGCTACATCCCTCTGCAAGATATCTCACTATTTTTGACTTTTCTGAGCCTGTCAAGTCCTTCTTTTGACCCATTTTGCCAAAGGAAAGGAAGTTGCCTAATAATTATGCACACCTGATATAGGGTGTTGATGTCATTAGACCACACCCCTTCTCATTACAGAGATGCACATCACCTAATATGCTTAATTGGTAGTAGGCTTTCGAGCCTATACAGCTTGGAGTAAGACAACATGCATAAAGAGGATGATGTGGTCAAAATACTCATTCAATCATGATATAGTTTATCTGATGATATTACACAACATATGTCTAAGACCGGGTCTATCTCTCTTGATATGCTATCATAGTGTTCAGTGCACCAGTGGTATAACAGACATACATCTGTTATACATAATAGCAAGATAGCTATGCGTCCAAAGCAGATGGGTTTAAAGGTGTCAGATTGCAAATTGGTGGCCTGTATGTTTGTCTTAAATCCGGATAGTATGTCAGATCTGCTTAACATCTGTTGTGGATATCACAAAAAGTCCAGCACACACTCCAATGATATTAGGTGCACGCTATAGCTGGGCACTGCACAACCCAGCAATAAGTATTCAAAGTATAGAAAATAGCAGCACTCCAAAGGATAATTCTTCAATATTTATTTCATAGCCAAGAGCACAAAAAAGACAGTGACGTTTCGGACTTCATCATGCCATAAATACACTATTTCCACATCCTCCTTAAATACCCATTAGGACACACCCACTACAACAATACTTAACTCTCTCTACACCATAATGGTAACAATTTCTCATTAGCATATGTAGATATCCTAACTATAATCTTACTATTTTACAATCAAATATCTGTTCACCTTTACAGAAAGCAAGAGGTGAAATGTTACACAATGATTAGGAGGCAACAAACAATATTATAAAAAATATTGTAAAAAAATACTTAAGTATATTCATTTAAATTTCTTTTTCTTTGTTTTTTTCTTTCTTTTCTTTTTTTCTTTTTTTCTTTCATCATCATAAATTTGCACACAGATTGGGGAACATCATATTTCTATATACAACGCTATACATTCAGGAAAGAAAGGAGATTAGATAACAAATCTTAGATTTACAAAAAAACAGATGTCATAATCCTTATTCATACCCAATGGGGATAATGAGTTTAAAGTAAAAATCCAGAATGCCTCCCTCTGTTTAAGATGCTGTTCGTTATCACCACCTCGTCTGCAGGGGGCAATATGTTCCAAAACTTGAAACCTAAGTTGACTAACTCCATGTTGGGTTTCTAAGAAATGAGTAGCTACAGGGGCTTCAAATTATTTTTCCTAATGCTCGACTTATGTTCAGTGATATATTGCATAATCAGTATTGCACGTCAAAAAATCTTTAATCCAAAAATGTTTTCCGGATGTACAAAAATTGGCCCCTTTATCATATTATTACAATGAGAGCATCCAAGACATGGATAGCATCCCATATTTTTACTAGTAATATATTTTTGTCTATCAGTTCTTGCACTACCAATATCTGCTTTAACTAAAGTATCTCTTAGATTAACCCCTCTTTTATAGGCTGGCATAGGGACATTCTGGAACTCTGGTTTACCAGGATTGCAATTTTTCAAAATATACCAGTGTTCACGAATAATTTTCTGGATTTGTATACTCAATTCATTAAATTTAGAAACAAACACAAGCCTGTCCCAATTTTTCTCCTTAGACTTAACCTGTGGTTTCAACAAACTTTCTCTTGTTATCTCCATTTATCAATCAATCTCCTTCTGAATAAGTTCTTCATCATATCCTCTGTTTAAAAAGAGATTTCCCATTTCCCTGAGCCTTATTTCACTTGTCTTGTCATCTGACACAATGCGTCGAACCCGCATAAATTGGCTCTTGGGAAGGGAATTCTTTAAAGACTGAGGATGTGCACTATTTGCCAATAGTAAATCATTCCTATCAGTATCTTTTTTTTATACAAATCCACCCTGATTCTCCCATTTTCTTTGAATACCAATGTGTCCAAGAAAGCTATACTCTCCTCACTATGAACCAGAGTGAATTTAATGTTCCTAGTGGCTGATTTTAATATTTCCACAAATTGCAATAGGCTTCCAATGTCGCCCAGCCATATGCCAAACACATCATCAATATAGCACCTAACACAAACACAGTGGTGTTCAAAGAACAACACTATTAGACCCCTAGCGCTGTCGATACAGCTGAAATAATTGAGAGCAAATGAGACCAAAAATATATATCAAATTAGTCAGTATATAATCCAAAGACCATTAAGAATTAATAATTTATCGGTTAAGAAGGCTCACCGGGAGAAATGAGTCATAAATGGTCACAAAAATTTATTAGAACAATCGCAAACATTTATACATATAACCTAACACATCTAAAACCCTTAATGCACTGATCAGGCGTTTAAACAGGTGTAGCAACAATTAAAATAAAATAAATTTCCCTATACAATAAAAATTCCCTATACAATAAAATCTAGACAGAGCAATGGAAAATAAAAAATATGTTTAAAAATAATGGATCGCTGGAGAAAGGAGCCAGAATGGTGATCCCAGAGAAGCAGTCAAATTGGAAACCACGTCAGCTGGAGGTAAGGACTGTCTGGAGCTGCAATGAGATCGAGACCCAGATAAAAGACAAGAAAAGAGCCACAAAATTATGGTGTTCACTTTTACTTACACCATAACGGTTCTCTGTAGTCTCCGGCTCTCTTTCTTTTCTCCTGGTGTTTAGTAGATGATTACCGCAGTCTCCCCTCTTCCAGGCAGCGCTTTGCGATCAATCAATCAAACAGGACTGCTCAAAGAAATTCTTGCAGTCTCGGCCAGAAGCAGTTTTGTCAGGAACACCTGGTTCACAAGTGTAAGTGGGCAGAGCAACGCGTTTCAGCCCGTTCTGGGCCTTTGTCAAGCTCCTGTTGATCGGAGTACCCGGTCTTTTAAACCGTCAGAGACTCATTTGATTGGCTGTAACTCAAATTGAAACAGATGGTCATTTCATTATCATAACCGCCAAATACGGATCTGAAGCAACTCAGTAGCTTTCAACTATACATACAGACAATTTTTTATTTTATTATTTATCGCCTGTTGTCATTATATAGTTAGTGCTTCCATTATATATTAGCCAGTCAAAAGATGTAACATTATAACAGAAAGAGCAACAAGTATAAAGGCTACTATGTATGCCTGATAAGATGTAACAATTTCTTAACCTAAAATACATTGCCATTTATATTACGTTTTTTAAAGAGACAGTACCCGCACTAGTGTGCACAAACTGGAAAACTTATATGTAATACTTGCATTTACAATTAAATTACTTCAACATGTTTATTTCAGCATATAGAAATGAATAAATAATATAGCGATAGAGATAAAAATAAAAATGAATAATAATAATTAAAAAAAAAAAAATACTTAATATCTTTGTAACCATCTAAGACCCATCTCTCCAATAGCAAAAAAATCATCTCTCCAATAGCCAAAAAATCAAAAGATCTGTAACCAAGACAATTAAGGATAAAATGAAAACTTGCATATATTATTGTATATGCCAAATACCATTCTTTGTGATAGACATATAGCCTCAAAATTGTAGATTCTTATATATCAATCAGATAACCATACAGTACTCAGATTAACATCACTGTAAATTTGGGCCATATACACAGATAGAACTCAGTTAATCCCTAAGAAAACACCCTATGTCGAAATCTAGATTTAGACCATTTGGTTTCAATGTTTTTAAATCAAAAATCCATTTTGTCTCTCTTTTTAACAAATCAGATTGCGTATTGCCCCCTCTCCAATTTTTCTTTATTTTATCTATACCTATATAGTAGAAGCATTTTAAATCCCCATTATTACAAGCAGCAAAGTGTTTGGGGATGGGTAGTTCCTTATTCCTCTCTAGGTCATGTTTCTCTATGTACCATATATGCTCCCGAATACGGTCTCGTAGGGGTCTTTCCGATTCCCCCACGTACTGCTTTCCACAAGAACATTGTATGAGATAAATAACAAATTTATCCGCACATCTTATGGTCTCATTTATTTTGAAAGATTTCCCTGATATATTTGATTTAAATTCTTTCTCTTTTTTAGAGTGTTTGCATGACTTACAAGTCAGGCATGGAAAAAAAACCTTTCAACCTTTTTCTTTCTAGACTCAATTGGGTATCTCCACTCTTACTCTTCTTTTCGGTTGGTGCCAACATAGATTTTAAATCTGGCCGAGACTGCGGTCATTTGGTTTAGACAGGCATGTCATAAGCATATTAAAGAAAACAAATCTTTAGCCTATTAAGAAAAACTATGTTATATACATATCATACATGTTATAAAAAGCATTGCAAATCAAAATGTGTGTTGAGTCCTTTAAGGATCAACGTATCCAGGGTATGAATCCATCTGGACTCCTTCTGCAACAATACTCTTCCCCGATCCTCCCCTCTTGGTAGGGGCAGTACATGGTCAATAATGACATATCTGAGGTCTTTCACTGTGTGCTAATGCTTGGCGAAATGTCTGGCGACCGGTTGTTCAGAATCACCATTCGTAATTGCAGCACGTATGGCTGCCCTGTGATTCGCCATCCTCGTGCGCAGATCATCGGTTGTTTTTCCCACGTAGAATCTGCCTCAAATACAGTGTAGCAGATAAATTATAAAGGTGGTTGTGCATGTGACACGATGTTTAATTTTGAACTTTTTATTTGTCCAAGGGTGTGTGAACTCGGTGCATTGGATTAATGCACTACAAGTGGTGCATCCTAAACACTTGAAACATCCTATTTTCTTTCTTTGTTGTAGCCACGTAGAGCTAGTATACGCCTGTGCTATGTCTGGTCTCATGAGCATGTCTCTGAGTGATTTCCCTCTACGGTAGCTTATTCTTGGGGACCTGGTGTCATAAAGGGGTAATCCTTTGTCGCTTGAGATTATCCGCCAGTGTTCATCAAGTAAGTTCCTGTAGGAACTTTTATCTGGACTATATTCTGTAACATATGTTAGTCTTTCTATATTTTGATTCATCTTTCTTTGGTCACTACCAGTTAGGGCTTGTTGTTGTGTCATCTTGTAGGCCTGCTGGTATGCTTGATTAATGACTCGTTCATCATATTTTCTTTCTTGGAACTTCTGGTACATGCTCTTGAGTTATTTTTCTTTGCCCTCTGTCATAGAGTTGTTTCTCACTACTCTTCGAAACTGTGAGATTGGTAAGGCCTTTTTTGTGCCTGGTGGGTGGCAGATGGTATATAACAACATAAAGTTCCAGTCATTTGGTTTTGAGAAAAGTTCTGTGTTTAATTTTCCAGAGTTGTTACTGATTCTTAAATCTAAGAAATCAATGGAATCACAGTGGCACATCATCTTAAATTTTAATTCACTGCAAAGTTGATTCAGTTTGATGAACCATTCATCCAAATCACATTGGGTGCCCCGCCAGATCACAAACAAGTCAATATATCTCCTGAACACGATTATGTGTGAATCTTCAAACATTTCAGTGTGTTCTCTTTCAAATACCCCTAGGAAGATATTGGTGTAGGTTGGGGCTACATTTGAGCCCATTGCCATTCCAGATGTTTGTAAGTAGTAATGGTTCTCAAATTTAAAATGATTCATCCTTAGGCAGAATTCTAGTAGCTGCATTAGTGCTTCAGCGGAAGGCCCTATGTAGGGGTGTCTAGATAATTCCATCCTGACCGCTTGTATTCCTTTATTGTGGGGGATCACAGTGTAAAGACTGGTCACGTCTAAGGTGACCAGTATATCTGTATCTTCAATACCAGCAATTGATTGCATTAGTCTTATAAGCTCGATAGAATCTTTCAGATAAGAAGGTATCATTTGAACCACTGGTTGCAAGACCTTGTCCAAGTAAGTAGCAATGGTTTGTAATATTGAACCCCTGGCAGACACAATGGGCCTGCCAGGTGGGTGAGTTGGATTTTTGTGCACTTTTTGGAGAGTATATAGCACCGGTGTGATAGGGTATTCAACCATTAAATATGTCAACAGTGTTTGAGATATCTGATCTTCCTTTCTCAGCTCATTAAGATATTCATCAATCCTCTGTTTGAATCTTCGGATTGGATTGCAAGATAGCCTTTCATATACAGTAGTGTCATTTAGTTGTGACATGATCTCTCGTCTATAATCCACATAATCTTGAATCACCAGGGCTCTCCCCTTATCCGCCTCACGGATGACAATCTGGTGTTCTCTTTCAGATTTTTCAGAGCTTGTCTTTCTTTTTTGTTCAAATTATTTCTGATATCCAATCTGTTGTTCTTGGTACTATCCAACATATCTATGCTTGTTAACCTAGTATAGGTTGCTATGCTAGGTTGTTGACTCCTTGGATCGAATGTACTCTTTTTCTTCAATTTGGTGGTCCCCCCTGTTGTGCTTGAAGGTGTATTCATGTAGAATTCCTTTAACCTGAGTGTTCTTTGGAATTTATAGGATTCCACTGCCATATCAAATTCATTGGCATATATGGTTGGCACAAAACTTAAACCTTTGTTGAGTACATTTCTCTCTTCCTGGCTAACTGCTTAAATTAATGATGTTATCTATTAGTATCTCCGGTTGTGTCTGGGTGGCCTGCCTCTCCCGGCAGTTCTTGCGCCCCCCCCCCTCCTCGTGTGGGGCCTTGGCGCTCCCCGTTTTTTGACCGTGTGGTCATGGGCATGGTTTCATCCCTCTGCCAGTCAGTCGAGGTTGATGGAGCTTCATTGTCGGTAGCATTATCAGAACTATCAATGGTGGTTTGTATACCCTGGGTCTTCTCCTCATCATCCTGTAGTTTCTTTCTTCTGGACTTAATTTCCACTGGACAGCAGCAGAGGAAGATTCTGTAAAAAGTAGAGCAGTTTGGGGAATAGAACTACTTTAATTAGCATGATTCGAGCCGTTAATGCTAATGGAAGGTTACCCCATATATGGAGTTTCTCTGCCATATCTTTAATACATGGATCAAAATTCAGAGCGTACCATGATTTGGGGTTACATGCCAAAGAGATCCCTAAATACTTAATTTGCATCGTTTCATAGAATGGATGCGGGATAGGGTTAATGGGTTTGTTAATCCATAGTAATTCCGACTTCTCATAGTTTATTTTGTAACCTGAAAAAGACCTAATACTCATGGGACCTCTACGGCCGTGTTGCTCAAAAAAAGGAGTAAATCATCTGCAAAGAGAGACAGTATAACTTTTTGTCTCCCTATATGTATACCCTGAAGTTCTTGTCTCAAGAGAATCGCTAGTTGTTCCAGGGCAACATTGAAAAGTAATGGCGATAATGGACAGCCTTGTCTTGTGCCTCTTTTTAGTGGGAACCTTCCTGTAGTTTCGCCATTCACAATAATTGATGAAAATGGAGCACGGTATAGCTGGTGAATAAATTGTTGAAAAACTCCTGTCAAGCCGAACCTCTCCAAAGACATAAAGAGATGATCCCAAACAATAGAGTTGAACGCTTTTTCGGTGTCGACCGTTAAAATGGCTAGGTCCGGCCTGACAAGAGATCCCTTACCCTCAAGTTTGTTCCAAAAGGCATCTAGTACCAACTGGACCCTTCGCGAGTTCTTAGCAGGATTCCTACCTGTCATAAATCCTGTCTGGTCTACGTGTATGATATGGTCCAGGCAGGGTTTTAGTCTATTTGCTATGATAGCAGTAAGGATCTTGTAATCTTGATTTAAAAGAGATATTGGTCTGTAAGATGAGGGAGACTCTGGATCTTTACCCTTCTTAGGAATCAATGCTATATTAGATTCCGCGAATAGGTATGACTGTTCCTGGCTATTAATAAAATAATCGTTATACAGCGCACAAAGGCTAGGCATAATTAGATCAATTAGTAGTTTATAGAACTCTGCTGGTAATGAGTCTGGGCCCGGGGCTTTACGTGTTTTAAGTTTATTTATCGTGCTTGCAATTTCTGTTATCGTAATAGGTACACTTATCTTCTGCAGATCCGTTTGGTCTTATTGAGGTAACTTGATCTTATGCCAAAACTGCTCCTTACTCTGAATATCAATCTCTTTTTCTGCATATAGCTCCTGAAAAAATTCCAAGAAGGCCTCTCTAATTCCTGAGGCTTCAGTGAACCTCGTATTTTTTTTTTTTTTTTTTTTTTAAAGTTTTAAAATATTTATTGGAAAACCAAAAGATAGATATACATAAGACGAGGAGACGCAGCTCCAATGCAATAATTTGACAATCACAAACATAACATAAAGTTGAATACATCTAAAGTGAAATAAACATTTTGGGTTGTAATAGATTGTTGAGTATGAGTCTGACTTGTCAAGTCTTGATCCATGACCGACAAGTCTAAAGGTATGGGGGAAAGTGGGTCATAATGATTGAGAAACTAGAAAACCATGATGAGGGTCAGGGAGAAGGAAAGAAGAGGGTGGGTGAAAAGGGTAAAAAAGGGGGGGTAGGGGGATAGGCTGAAGACAGAGAAGGAGAGGGAGGGCAGTCCTGGAAAGGCATCCAGAAAAACTGAAAAAAGGACAGAGTAGAGGGAGACACAGTCGGGGGACTATGTGTCCTGAGCGGTCGCATTGGGCTTCCAGTCTGTGTTGTAAGACTCCTTCCAGTCAGCCCAGATCAACTCAAATAGGTCAGATTTATTTAACTTGTAAAAGATATCCTTTTCCATCGTGTACATGTAGGCCATATTATTGCGGATCGCCGCCCAACTTGGGGCTCTTTCCTTCTTCCAGGAGCATGCAATAGAGTATTTCACAGTCAAAAACAGGTAGATGCAAATATATGCATGGTTTTTAGGAAGTGCGTGTAAGTTTAGGTGAAGAAGGGCTGAGGTAAACAGCCTAGGAATTCTGATGCCCATATCCTGTAGCACCGAGTAGCACTTTTGCCAAAGAGGCTGAATCACGGGACATTCCCACCAAATGTGTAGCACATTACCCCTATGTCCACAATTTCGCCAACAATTGGGGGACACATTTGGGAAAATTTTTGCTAACCTGGTAGGTACATAATACCAATGAGATAGAAGTTTAAAATAGGTTTCGTATAACGTTGTACAATGTATAGCTTTCTGGGTCAAGGAGAAAGCCCGTTCCCACTCCTCGGGAGACGTGCCCCTACCTATTAGCGTCTCCCAGCGGGACAAGTGGTTAGGGGTTTCTGGGTTCCGTGATCCGCCTAGCAGTGTATAGTGGATAGACAAGGGCCTGCATAATCGCTCTCCCCTGGTCCATATGGACTCCCATAGGGTTAGTGGACGGTTTAGGCTGGGTTTAAAACCCCAACTGCAAAGAAAACTCTTGATCCTCTGGTATTCAAAGGGTAAATACGATGGGACCTGATCCTCTGCACTAATTTGAGATAGTTGTTTAAAAGAGTCACGGGGGGCTGTGGACCAAAAGGTCAGATATACTATTGACACCTAATTGGGCCCATTTATTTGGGTGAGAATCTTGTAAACCCGAGAGGAGGCCCGCCAAGGAGGTAACTGAGGATGGATGTGGGGCAACGTGAGGATGGTGGCGTATTTTATCCCAAAAGCTGAGACATTCATATACGACAGGATTGGTTAAGGCTAACTCTCTTCGACAATGTGGGGGGGTCCAGATTAGGTCCCGTAAGGTAATGTGGAAAGGCAGTGAGGCCTGTTCTATGGATTTCCATTTGGCATCCGACGACCTAACCCCCCATTGGGAAACATGGGTTAGCATTGCTCCCTCATAATATCGTGTCACTGACGGAGAAGCTATGCCCCCCATGGACTTAGGAAACTAAAGCACTCTATGCGCGACTCTGGGAGGTTTATCCATCCAGATAAATTTAGTAAACCTGCTCTGGAATTGGAGAAGCAGGTGTCTCGGTAAGTTAATGGGAAGGCAGCGGAATAGGTACATCAGCCTGGGGAGGAACGACATCTTCAATGCCGCAATCCTACCCAGCCAGGAAACATGTTGGAGATTCCAGTCCTTCCTCAGGGAGCGGAGGGAGGTTAGGAGAGGAAGATAGTTATCTTTAATTGTTTGTGGAAGGCTACTAGAGATCCTGATACCCAAGTGATGAACAGAATGTTCAGTCCAATTGAATTTATAGGTCTCGGTGAGGGGGGCCAATTGTGTACTGGTGAATCCTTGCGTGTACACTTGCATTTTTGACAGGTTTAATTTGTAATAAGAATGGGCCCCGAACGTGGTGAGCAAGTCAAGAAGTCTGGGGATCCCCCTCTCAGGATGAGACAGAAAAAGGGTAACATCGTCGGCAAAAAGTGCGATTTTGTGCGAGGTGCCCGACAAGGTGACACCTTTGATTTGGGGGTCAGACCTAATCTGCTCAGCCAACGGTTCTATTGAAAGAGCAAACAAGAGAGGTGAGAGGGGGCACCCCTGCCTGGTACCATTAGTGATAGAGAAGAGAGAGGAGTGAAAGCCCAAGCCTCTCACAGAGGCGGTAGGAGAGGAGTAGAGAGCTTGAACGGCCGCTATGAAATCTGGAGGGAAATGGAATCTCTCAAGGACTGCCCAAAGGTATTGCCTTCTGACCCGGTCAAAGGCCTTCTCAGCGTCGAGAGAGATGACCGTGAGCGGCCTCCCGAGTCATGAGGTGGAAGTGAGTATGTTAAGGAGACGCCTCGTGTTGTCTGGACCCTCTCGGAGGGGGACAAATCCTACCTGATCCGGGTCAATAAGGGAAGGTAGAAGGTTGGAGAGACGATTGGCCAGAATCTTTGAATAGAACTTAATGTCCGTGTTTATCAAAGAAATGGGCCTATAACTCGCGCAGAGCGATGGGTCCTTGTCCGGCTTGAGGATGGTGATAACGTTAGCCTCAAGAAATTCACTCTCGAAGCTACCTTCCTTTCTCGCCAAATTATAGAATTTTAGTAGTAACGGGGCGAGTTCCTGAGCGTAGGTCTTATAAAAGTGGGCCGGGTAACCGTCCGGGCCAGGGGCCTTAAAAGACTTTGCGTTCTTAATAACTCTCAAGACCTCTGGAAGAGAGAAGGGGGAGCTCAAGACATCTCGTTGTTCTGGGGCCAGCGTGGGTAACAATAGAGTCTTAAGGTAAGTTTCCATTACCTCTTGAGAAGAGGATCTAGGAGACTCAGCCGTGGCTATATTATAGAGCTTGGCATAGTAGTCACCTATCTGGGACGGGATTTGAAGATGAGATCCCGATGATTGAATGGAATGAATCCTGGATGCCCCTAATCTTTTCCTAATTTTGTTTGCCAGCAGATAATCTGCTTTATTACCTTTATAGTAAAATAAGTGTTTGAGCTTGGTGAGGTTAAGTTGGGTTCTGCGCAGTTCGAACCTGGAAATGTGGTCTTTGATCTCAATAATTTGAGAGGTAGTCTCTGCCGAAACTGTAACTCTATTGCACGCCTCTAGTTGTCTCAACATAATATGGGCCTGTGAGAGAGTGAGGCCTGCCTGTTTTCTAAGATGCGATTGTTTAGTGATAAAAAGACCTCTAATTGTTGCTTTAGCCGCGCCCCATAATGTGTCGTCCCTAACCGAAAGGTTATCATTAGTTTGAATAAAGTGGGTGATATCTCTACGGAGATCCTCCCTAAAGGGTATGTCCTCTAGAATCTGGTGGGGCAGTCTCCAATTAGGTCTAATATGAGTGGTGTTAGTGGAAATTATGTCAGCTTGGACTGAGTCGTGGTCAGACCAGGGGCAGAGGGAAATTTTGGCCCTCTTAACTAAGTCTAGAGAGTCGGCTGTAGAAAAGATGTAATTGAGCCTGGAGTATAATTTGTGAGGATGTGAGAAATGGGTGTAGTCGTGATCCCTGGGGTGTAGGGCTCTCCATATGTCATATAAGCCCGAGGCAGTCATTATTTGGCAGAAACTGTGTGAGAGTTGTTTAGCTAGAGAGGGTGCTGGGTCTGTGGATCTAGGTTTTCTATCCATCGAGTGGTCCCAGACCATGTTAAAGTCCCCTGCTATGAGGACTCTCCCCTGTTGGACTTGAGAAAGGGCATGAAGAATGTGTTTGAGGAAACGTGGCTGTTTGGAGTTTGGAAGATATACGGACACTAGGGTGTATGTGACATGATTTATTTTACAGATCAGGATAACATATCTTGCCTGGGGGTCACTAATATCTTGTACCTTTTCAAAGGCCAGGCGCTTGTGCAACAATATCGCCACCCCTCTGGCTTTTTTAGTGTAAGAGGCGACTTCTATATGGGTATAGGACTTAGAAATTAGCCTAAGGGGTTCCTTGTAGAGCCAATGGGTCTCCTGGAGGAATACCACATCAGGGTTGTGGTGGCTCAATGTCCTGAGTAGCAAGCTACGTTTGTGAGGCGAGTTCAGACCTCTGACATTATGAGTCAGAAGCCTAATAGTGGACATAGTCAGTGGTAAGGATGGAAGTGTAGGACTTATTGAATAATCTAAATTGTGTTGTGGGTCCAGTGAAGGAGGAAAGAAACAGCAAAAGAAGGGGAGGGCGGGAAAAGAAGAGCACCAGAGAGGGTGCTCAAAAGTGTGGTGGAATGAGTCCACCTCAAAGAGTCCTATAGTGGACTTCTATGTGGGGGCGGAGCAGTTGGATAGATTACTCTTAGGTACACAATGTAGAAAGCACCTCGTATTTTTATTGTTCAGAGATGTAATATAGCTCTTTGCTTGCCTGATTTTAGAGATTCTTGCGAAGAACTTTGCTGAGTTCCCTTGTACTCCTGTAAAAAATACCTTCTGCTTTTGGTCTTCAGATATAGAATATTGCTGGAGTTCTACATCGCGGGCTGTCATACTGTCCTTATACTTGATCCATGTAATCGTAGATGGGTCATTGATATAGTTCCTGTAGCTATTTCTAAGGGTATTAGCAAGTTTTTCTTTTCTTTTGATCCTAATAAACTTCTCCCTTACCAGGTATGCTTTGATCTCCCCTCTGAATACTGCTTTAGCAGTTTCCCAGAATATCTCCGGTTTGTGCCTATACTCATCGTTCTCTTTAGTAAACTGTCTCCATCTATTCTGTAACCATGTTTTGAATTTCACATTATTAACAAGATATTTTGGGCAAAACAGTCTAGAATTAAGTGCCGAGAGGGGATCTTTTAAACCAATTTCCAGTGTAATAATAGCATGGTCAGATACAACAATTTCCTGTATATTGGCTTTTATACCCAGCCTCAACATATGTTTAGCCACCAAAAAAAAATCTATTCTAGAGAAAGACTTGTGCACCCCCGAGACACACGTATATTCTCTGCTGTCTGGATTTTGTGCCTGCCATATATCCTGTAGTGCAAGTTTCTGACAAAGCCTGCGCAATAGTTTTGTTTCTCGTGATTTCCTAAAGGTGTTCCTAATGCTAGATCTATCTAAAATGTGGGAAAAGGCCATATTAAAATCCCCTACCATCACTATGTCCTTCCCTATATAGGAAAACAATTTCAGACTAATATTCTGCCAGAATTCTGGGTCTATTACATTTGACCCGTATACATTACAAAATATAAAAGTGTTTCCTTTTATGACTGCTTCTATAATTTGGTATCTCCCGTCAACGTCATTGTCTACTGAAACTATGTGATATTGTAGTTGTTTATTAAACAGTACAGCCATTCCCCTTTTTGCCTTATCATAGGGGTGTAAAGCGCCTCCCCAACCCACTTGCATTTAAGTTTAGCAGCCTCTGCTGGTTTCAAATGTGTCTCCTGAACAAAAACTTTATCTGTTTTTTTGGCCCCCAAATGTCTGATCATTAACTTTCTTTTCATAGGTGTAGAGATCCCACCTATGTTCCAGGAAACTAGGTTTAGTTTAACCATCTAGCTCTCGCATAAGGAGAGGAGAGAGAGGAGAAGGAAGAGGAGAAAAAAAAATGCGGGGGGGGGGGGACAGGTGAATAGGAGAAATAATTAAAATAGAAGAGTGTAGAGGGAAGTCCCCCTCCACGCCCCATTCTACCTTCCCAACTATAGAAGGACCTATATAGTAGTAAAATCAATATTGAACTTAAAAGTTTAAAGCAATATCTTGTAACAGTTAGTTTACTGCTCATCTGTAAAACGCTGGACCGCAAGGGTCCAAAAAGCGGGGACTCCCCACTTCTGAAACACTGTATGTCTAACCATGTCCCTATGTATACTGAAATTATCAGTGACATATTTCTAATTGGTGTTCTACTTAACCTCCTAACCAACTCAGTATCAAGCTCTACTCGACTCCCATATTCTGACAGAATGTCTTGATTTCCTCCACTTTGCTGAAGACATTGATTTCACCTTCCCTATCAACGATGATCTTGGCCGGGTAAACCAGCCTAGCTTTGTAGTTGGCTTTGATTAATTTGGAACAAAAAGGTGCCATTTGTCTGCGTTTATATTTTGGGTCTCAACAGAGAAGTCCTGAAATAGGAGAGTTTTATGTGGGTCCAGCATTATGTTATTGTTCTTGCAATATAACCTTAAAATATGAAATTTGTCCTGGAAATTCAGGAACCTGATAACTACTCTGGGTCTAACTGATCCATCTGGGTTCTTTCTTACGGTACCCATTCTATGTGATCTTTCTATTGGTAACCTTAGATTTTCAGAGTTACTTCCAACCAACTGGGGCAATCTAGTAGAGGCAAAGCTAATCAGGTCCTGGAACTCTCCTGTTTCTGGTAATCTCACCACCCTTAGATTGTTTCGACGGAACCTATCTTCTAATTCTTCTAATTTTTGACTGATCAAACTTATTTTACTCTCTTGGGAAGTGATTATTTGATCTATGACTACTGATCTATCCTCGAGATCCGAGACCCTTGTTTCTATCTCATTCATCCTGGCAGAGAATTGTTTTACTTCACTAATCAATGTAACCATCTCCTGTCTTAGTAAATCAAACTGAGGGTTTATAAGTGCTGAGATCTGCTGTAGTAATATTGTATTATCTTGGGTGGCCATACCTATTTTGTTATGTGCCTCTAAAGTACTATCATTGGTTTTAGACTTCTTCTTTCTCTGCTTAGGTGGCATAGCGGGTGAATTAGTCTTAAGGAAAGAGATAAACCTTTCCATAAGAAATCCCTAGTGAGTATGCAAAAAAGAAATAGTGGTTCTCGCCAGTACAGTGACCTAATTAGTAAAGATATAAAGAACAAGTCTAACAGAAAAATAAGCAACAAATAACAGAATTCTGGGAAAGTCTACTTTCCAATATACAGTGTTATATTAACAACCCAAACACACAGAAGAAAGGAACGGCAAAACCACAAACCTTGTGTTTATATACTGTGAATAAAAATCTACTAATGTGAAGCCTCTCAATTACTGTATATAAGCAACTCCCACATAGAGGCTTTTGATTGTAGTAAGGTGAAAAGATAACCAAAAAAAAAAAAAATGTGTCTTTTTTTTTCCTTTTTTTTTTTTTAATTTTTTTAGAGTGCAATTATTGTGCTCCAAAAAGGAGAGAGAACAAGAAAAGAAAGCTATAACATGGCACTTAAGGTACCTGAATTTGTAGAATTTTAGCTGATATGTGTCACCTTCCTCTACCAGCAATACAGCTGAATAATATTATCTCAACCTGATCTACCAGGTCTAAATGACCTTTCCCTTTTATATTTCAGCCTGTTATGTTAATCCTATCACATCGAGAAAAATATGCATAATTCTGCCTTAAAACATAAGTGATCCCCAACCAACAGTATAGCTAAGAATTGGAAGGATCAATAGTGTATCATTACAACATTAGCCCTTATTCAATGTCCCCTTGAAGTGAGTTAAAGCCAAGAGATGTTAATAAGCAGGTTAATGAAAATTTAAATAGTTTGAACCCATATAGATCCAATAACATAATTACGGTTAGTCCGTTTCCACAAGTTGTTCAGCCTGGGTATTCCCAAAAAAAAAAAAAACTCAGGTCAGAGCAGGTATTGTATACAGTTTCCAGAGAGCCAGGACTCCTACTATGGGTCACTTCTGTTTGATAAGTCCAATCTCCTGTTAATACCAGTCTCTCAATATATGGCAGTCTCTGATGTTAGGACATGCAAAGAAGGTGCAACTTGTTAGTGGCCTTTCAGCCTAAGCATCTCCCACAATGGGAGCAAAGTATTAGTTCCACCATTCACCTATGAGGCTGTCCTGTAGTAACCCAGCTTTTTATGCCTGCTCCTGACACCAATTATGTGTAGCAGAAACTTTTATTATATCCCAAGGCTTATTAGGGTGAGATAAGTGGTTAGGTATGGAGCTGCAGGTTAAGAGGAACCTATCACGCCATTAACATCGGTATAGGTAAATTTATATGTATAAACAGGTTCAACAGCCTTTCTTTTCCTCACATTGATGAGGTATAACATTAGCCAATGGTGACTTGTTCCCTGTTAATAAGGCCTTAATAAGAGGAGACTAGTTTTCAGTATTGGTCCCTTGTTCCATACAATGGACCTTCAATAGCCCCTTACTAGTCCTGATTATAATAGCGGAGGCTTTTCTGCTGTAGCCAAACTGTCCCCTCAATCAGGACTTATTCGTACGCAGGCAAATCTTAAACATGCACACCTTACTTTGAGACGGCTCCTCCTACTCAGCCGCACGACCCATACTATGCATACATCAACCGGGTACCTTAATAGGGCTTGTCAACTCCGTGATGCTCACCGGAACCTGTCTAAGCCTGCGGCACCTCCAGTTCCTTAGTTGGCCTCTTAGGTCTGTTCCCTGGACCCAGCTACATATGTTTGGTCCGGCGCTGGGTACAAGGGGTCACAAACTTGACCGGCTTTCAACGGCATTTCCCCCACATCCAAGTTGCGTCCTGCAACCTCGCTTGTGTTCCGGGTCCTTCCGCGGTGCTTCAATGCCGCTGTTCAGGGGGTGCCTGAGTTAGGGGGAGGCACAATTGATGAGTCTGAAGGAACAGTAGAATGCCAAATAGCGTAATGACTCCGCATGTGAGTCGATTTGTGGTTGGTGACTTCCGGCCCGGCCACAACACGAGATCCAGGCTCGTTGGGTACCAATCCGGCCAAGGAATCAGGGCAGCCTGGGGAGATTGAAAAATGCCCTTCAATCTAGAGCCTTGTGCTAGCGCTCCACAACTCTGCTAGCTCCACCCCGGAAGTCTGCTTGTTTTTATTGTTCTTAATAAAGTTGTTAAACACTTACCTGGGCTGTTATAGCTGATTTTGTAAAGACTTGTTACAACAGTAACCATCGCTATAATATTTATTATTGTTATTATAGTTTATTTATAAAGTACAAAAATATAACATAGTGATGTAACAAACATTGGAGTCGATTTATCAAGCAGCGGATGCTGCAATCTACCCCTGAAGTTTCAGATCCGCCTGAAACTTAAGTTATAAGTATGCTGCTCCTTAACTAATCCGCCACCTCTGAGGTGGCGGACAGCAATTATCGGATACGATCGAGATGATTGACACCCCCTGCTGGTGGCCGAATGGCCGAGAATGTACAGGGGCCGGCATTTCACCAGAAATGCTTAGGCAATGTTAAATTTATCAATGTCGGGAGGAAATATTATAAATCTGCCCCAAAGCTCTACAGAATGTGATGCATCTTTGGAAATAAAGCAGCATTGCATTGTTTTTTTCTTTCTTCAATGTTTTTTGGCGATAACCTTTGCTAGAGACTGGTCAACATTCTATTAGACATGTATCCCTTTTATTATGTTTGAGAGATATGCACACTAATTATACACTTTTTTCATTGTAGTTATTTCATTTTTTATAATTGGATACACGTTTTGTTTACACTTTTAATATTTGTGTTTAACGCGTCGTTATGAGGGGTTCACATGACTCACGATTGGCAATGTTATACTTAATCCACATTCTTTTATTGAATTATTTCATTTTACCCATGCAAAGTTATTTGTATATTTGATGCATCACACTTGTATGTTCTTTGTAATATCTTCAAGGTAGAAATGGTCATCACTAATCATTTTTATGTATTATATTTTATTTTGTATGGTTTTGTTCTAGCATGAATGACTTGTATTCATTTATTGGAGAGCCTGCAGCCCATAGTAAAGAAGACCACTGCTTGCAGACTAAAATATCCCCAGAAAAGTCAGACCGTTTGTCCACATGCTAGCAGGGGGCAGCATTGCACAAGCAGCGGTTGGTGCAATAATAAATGCAGGCAGTGTATTGCTGCCTGCTGGCCGCGATACCAGTGCGAACAGGTTTGCTGGAGTAGGGCTTGTCCGCCCCCGGTGCTTGTTAAATGTCAGTCCTAGTGTAATGTTTGTTAGAAATATGATTAACATGTATTACTTATTGGGTGTTTAAAAGATTTTAAAATTTTTTGTATATTGTTTTGACTATGTTGATATAGTAGCAGATATAAGTTTAGGAAGTATATAGAAAGTGCATCTTTGCAATGTTTAAGGATGCTTTTTATATGACAATTTTTATGTGGTATTTTGAATACTTTGTATAATGTTTTAGCCATGTTGATATGGCAACAGAACAAATTTTATGACAAATAAATAAAAAGAGCACATTCTTTGTTGCATCATGCCTGAGGAAACGGCCCTAGAGCCAAGGAACGTGTTGCAGCTATTGTTACATTTAACAATGGCAATTTTTGTTTTAATAAACCATTTTTTTTTAATTAAAAATTGGGATTTTATGTTAAAGTTTTCTTCCAGGTGAGTGTTCCCTGTTTTTGAAGTGTTTTCAACATTACCGTTGCATCAGTCAGCTGGAGACTAGGAAAACCAGCCAGTATGATTTGCACTAAATTTTTTTTGGTGCTAACACCATTGTGAATAAATATTGTGGATTACACATTTTATCTTTTTTTTTTGGTAAGACTTTATCATGCTATGTGGTGCCCCTTTTTTATTTATGGATGTTTTCATGCATTTGGGGCTGCTGGACTGCAGGAATTTAATATTCCCCACCCCTTGCTCTCAGGCAAAGTGCACAAGAGCAGGGCTTGTCAGTCTTTCAGGATGAATGAGTCCACATTGTCTGATGTCCACAAACTCTGAGCTTGCAGACAAAGAATCAGAAGTTGTATGTTCGGTGCTTATTAAATTTTGGTGCTCAGAAGCTGCTTGCGCAGCTTCATAAATGGTGGCCTTTTTATTTCTAGAGGCTCTCTGTTTAAACCCTATATCCATATCAATTTAATTTTCTTCTCCGGCACATCCTCTGGTCTTTAGCACTATCTGTTGAGATGCAACACATTTCTGTTCTAGTTCTAAACAAATTATTCCTGTTTTCCTTAATCAAATCCTGAGAGTTTCCGTATCTCCTGTATGCTGACACCAAAAAAATCTACCATTTGTTCTCCAGATCTGCTCACTTCATTGCTTCATACTATTCAAAGTCCAGTATCTTCAATAAAGAGCTCCCATAATCTCACTTTTCATCCACTATCACTGCCTATCATATACTAGTTATAGTTAACAAAACTTTTAATCCATTCATCCATTTAAGGCTACTGGATTGGGGTTACATTTGACATTAAATTCTCTTTTACCCTATACTTAAAGCTTGCGTAGCTCCTGTTGCTTCTACTTTAAAAATTTCTGTTAGATGTTTCTTTTCCGCACACAAGACAAAATTAAGATACTAATCCACTCATTATTCTTTTTCCATGGGTGTAACAGTCTCTTCCTATTTTGTCTCCCAAGTTACCATTTGTACTCTCTGCAGTTCTAAATGAATAGTTCTGTCAAACTCAAATTTGTCCTTTAATGCACCCACACTCTAGAGGTCTGATGATGGAAAACTCGCTGGCATGGAGAGAAATCTCGCCAAATCTTTGAGGGCTTTTTTTAAGCATTATATTGTAATGTTGGTGTTTTTGATTCACATCCAGAAATCTATATAGTGCATCTCAAGATAAAATTTGCTTTTAATAAAATTATTTGAGGGACCTCGCAGCACTGACGGAACTTGTTATATCATCTCACCAGAGCGGAGATCATCAGGTCCTCAGTCTCCATTGTCTTCTCTCAACTTCAGACTTTTCCTCACTAAGTACTCTCATATATTTTGGTCATATTTTTTGTGAAAACCTTGGTTGTGTATGTGCATATACATATTAATGAACACAATTGTTTTATGATTTAAAGGGACAGTCAAAACCAGAATTTTTATTGTTTTAAATGATTACCCATTCCCCAGTTTTGCATAACCAACACAATTATATTAATACACTTTTTACCTCTGTAATTATCTTGTATCTAAGCATCTACAGACTGCCACCTTATTTCAGTTCTTTTGACAGACTTGCATTTTAGCCAATCAGTGCTCACTCCTCGGTAAATTCATGTGCATGAGCTCAATGTTATCTATATGAAACACATGAACTAACGCCCTCTAGTGGTCAAAATGCATTCAGCTTAGAGGCGGCCTTCAAGGTCTAAGAAATTAGCATATGAACCTCCTAAGTTTAGCTTTGAACTAAGAATACCAAGAGAACAAAAAATTGGTGATAAAAGTAAATTGGAAAGTTGTTTAAAATTACATGCCCTATTTGAATCATGAAAGTTTTTATTGGACCTGACTGCCCCTTTAATAAAAAAAATATATTAGGTAGTACTTTTAACTATAAATAATTTATGCTTTTAATCAATTGTTTGAATCATAACAAATTCCCCAAACAATTTGAAATAAGTATTAATTAATATTAGTGGTTAGGTGAAAATATGATAGTTCATTTATTATAAAATCAATGAACTTAAAAAATAACTTTGAAAGTGCACCTCTTGCTTCTTTGTCTGCGAAAGTCCCTTGAAATTATATCGAATCACTGTTCATAGTAGTTTTTCTGTCAGGCAATCCAAATTAGTAATTTTATTGAATATATAATTTGGGTACACTTAATTGGTGGATATTTAAATGTAGGGTATTGGTTTAGACAAATAAGCTAAAATTAATCTGAGGTACTATACAATATTTTCACAAGATAATAGGGATCCTTGTGGCTCTTAGTGTCAATTTCCTTTTTGGACTTTGGAGCTAGTGAGGACTATATATGTTTATTATTGAGGAGAAAGATCTAAAAGTGAAAAATAAAACAATTTGGGTTCCTTTTGTTTATTTTTCCTACAAGTGGATGTATCTTGTTTGTTAGTCGTGGACTATCTTAAATTGCCTGCTTGTAAGCTGGTGCTGTTGATAAGCTAATTTTTAATTTTATAATGAAGATGTGAATTGCAAGTCCTCCAGTAACCTGTTTAAATGTACTGGAGGAATGCCAGTGACTAATTGTTCATTTTTAGGCTTCCAGCTCTACGCTAATTATTGTCATTCCCAGAATTCTGGCTCCACTTTCACTTGTTGTAGAGATACATTATAATGATGCTTTCTGTTTGTTTTAAAAGTACTGTCATCCTTAATTGTTATAGCAATTGTAAACCATTGAAGATTTTCAAAAATGTTTTCTACCACTGTCATTTTTGTGCCTAGTCAGCAGATAGGTTATAGATTACCTTGTAATACGTAAATTTACATTTAATTTATTAAAACTGGTTTTGCTAAAAAAAAGGACTTTAGATAAACATATATACATTTACATTGCTTGTTTGTATTATTTACAAGAATATTAGGTAGAAATAAAAATAAAACTTTTTCTGTATCCTTATTAAAGTATGGATTCATATACATCAGATAATGTCTGAGTTGCTAAAGATCTATCAGGCAGCAAAAATGTTAATTTATATTTTATTTTAGCGTATCATAAATTCAGTACCCACACATGAGAGTAATTAGTCCTCAAGAAGCGTCAGCCACCAAGCAAGTTTTATCTAATTGCTATCTACAATATCTAAACAGTTCCCCCCCTAAAAAAAAAAGAAGCACTGATGGTTATCTACATATACAGCAGCTTGTACAGAAATGTAATGATCAATCATTATTATATTTAATTATTTGGGGTTAATAGCGTATCATGTCCGCCAGACATCGCTGAATGCGGACAGCATACGCTGTCCGTATTCAGCATTGCACAAGCAGTTCTAATGAACTGCTTGTGCAATACCGCCCCCTGCAGATTTGCGGCAAATCGGCCGCTAGCAGGGGATGTCAATCAGCTCGATCTTATAGGTCCGGGGGATTGCTACACGCAGCCTCATAGGTGGCGTATGAGTTAAGGAGCAGTGGTCTATAGACCATTGCTTCTTAACTCCTGTTTCCAGTGAGCCTAAAGGCTTGCACGGAAACAGGGTGAATTGGCCCAATTCGGCCAATAATAAATTGACCTATGTTTTAAAGGGAAGTTAAACACACAATTTTTCTTTTGTGATTCAGAAAGTGCATACCTTTTTTATTTTTTTTATTTCAATTGATTTTTATTATCAAATGTAACTTTTTTTGATGATATTCTTTATTGAAGAGATAGCTAGATAGGTAAGTTGCACATTTTTTGGAGCGATACATTACAGGAAACACTACTGCTACCTACTGTTTGAAGTAAATTGGAAAGTTTTTTTTTTAAAATGTTACTATATCTGAATCATTAAATAATTTTTGGGGAGGATTTATGTCCCATTGAGTTTTGTCAGTGTCCATCATCCTCTGGGATGGAGAAAAGGATAAAAAAAGAGGTTTCTGCATCTTAAATATGTGGCAGCAGACTGAAACTATCCAAGAAAAAAGTAAACATGTCTATGCCACCAAAATTGTATTACTTCAATAAAGCATTATCTCTACACAATAAGGGAGTGGATTCATTCAGCACACAAGCATTTTGTCTTTTGTGAATGTGGCTTACTTTTTCCACACTTAATCCATCCTGTCTGGCTTGGAGACATCTGAGCACTACCAGAAGAGAATGAAAGGGGTGAAGAGGGAGATAGGAAAATTATATTTAGGGAAGAAGAGATAAAATATATATTTTAAAAATGATCTTTTTCTATGCTGCAGCAGTCTTGTAGCCATAACACTAGCTAGCTACTAATTTCTATTCATTTATTTAAATATATGCAGTTGGCTAACTGTTCATGACACGTAATGTCGTTTCCTCTGTCTAATTGCACTGACAAGACGGCAGTGACTACTAGCAACAATGCTTCAGCAGGCCCAACAATGGAAAGCTGCTACTTTTATTTTGTTTCCTTTTTTAGCTTTTAATTGGGGTTTTCTTTCATGTAATTAACAAGAGTCCATGAGCTAGTGACGTATGGGATATACATTCCTACCAGGAGGGGCAAAGTTTCCCAAACCTTAAAATGCCTATAAATACACCCCTCACCACACCCACAAATCAGTTTTACAAACTTTGCCTCCAAGGGAGGTGGTGAAGTAAGTTTGTGCTAGATTCTACGTTGATATGCGCTCCGCAGCAAGTTGGAGCCCGGTTTTCCTCTCAGCGTGCAGTGAATGTCAGAGGGATGTGAGGAGAGTATTGCCTATTGAATGCAGTGATCTCCTTCTACGGGGTCTATTTCATAAGGTTCTCTGTTATCGGTCGTAGAGATTCATCTCTTACCTCCCTTTTCAGATCGACGATATACTCTTATATTTACCATTTCCTCTACTGATTCTCGTTTCAGTACTGGTTTGGCTTTCTACAAACATGTAGATGAGTGTCCTGGGGTAAGTAAGTCTTATTTTCTGTGACACTCTAAGCTATGGTTGGGCACTTTATTTATAAAGTTCTAAATATATGTATTCAAACATTTATTTGCCTTGACTCAGAATGTTCAACTTTCCTTGTTTCCAGACAGTCAGTTTCATATTTGGGATTATGCTTTAATTATCATATTTTTCTTACCTCAAAATTTGACTTTTTCCCTGTGGGCTGTTAGGCTCGCGGGGGCTGAAAATGCTTCATTTTATTGCGTCATTCTTGGCGCGGACTTTTTTGGCGCAAAAATTCATTTCGTTTCCGGCGTCATACGTGTCGCCGGAAGTTGCGTCATTTTTTTGACGTTATTTTGCGCCAAAAATGTCGGCGTTCCGGATGTGGCGTCATTTTTGGCGCCAAAAGCATTTAGGCGCCAAATAATGTGGGCGTCTTATTTGGCGCCAAAAAATATGGGCGTCGTTTTTGTCTCCACATTATTTCAGTCTCATTTTTCATTTGCTTCTGGTTGCTAGAAGCTTGATGTTTGGCATTTTTTTCCCATTCCTGAAACTGTCTTATAAGGAATTTGATCTATTTTGCTTTATATGTTGTTTTTTCTCTTACATATTGCAAGATGTCTCACGTTGCATCTGAGCCAGAAGATACTACAGGAAAACCTCTGCCTGCTGGATCTACCAAAGCTAAGTGTATCTGCTGTAAACTTTTGGTAGCTATTCCTCCAGCTGTTGTTTGTATTAAATGTCATGACAAACTTGTTAATGCAGATAATATTTCCTTTAGTGATGTACCATTGCCTGTTGCAGTTCCCTCAACATCTAAGGTGCAGAATGTTCCTGATAACATAAGAGATTTTGTTTCTGAATCCATAAAGAAGGCTTTGTCTGTTATTTCTCCTTCTAGTAAACGTAAAAAGTCTTTTAAATCTTCTCTCTCTACAGATGAATTTTTAAATGAACACCATCATTCTGATTCTTTGGACTCTTCTGGTTCAGAGGATTCTGTCTCAGAGATTGATGCTGATAAATCTTCATATTTATTTAAGATGGAATTTATTCGCTCTTTACTTAAAGAAGTACTAATTGCTTTAGAAATAGAGGATTCTAGTCCTCTTGATACTAATTCTATACGTTTGGATAAGGTTTTTAAAGCTCCTGCGGTTATTCCAGAAGTCTTTCCTGTTCCTAATGCTATTTCTGCAGTAATTGCTAAGGAATGGGATAGATTGGGTAATTCATTTACTCCTTCTAAACGTTTTAAGCAATTATATCCTGTTCCGCCTGACAGATTAGAATTTTGGGACAAAATCCCTAAAGTTGATGGGGCTATTTCTACCCTTGCTAAACGTACTACCATTCCTACATCAGATGGTACCTCGTTTAAGGATCCTTTAGATAGAAAAATTGAATCTTTTCTAAGAAAAGCTTATCTATGTTCAGGTAATCTTCTTAGACCTGCTATATCATTGGCTGATGTTGCTGCAGCTTCAACTTTTTGGTTGGAAACTCTAGCGCAACAAGTAACAAATCGTGATTCTCATGATATTATTATTCTTCTCCAGCATGCTAATAATTTCATCTGTGATGCCATTTTTGATATTATTAGAGTTGATGTTAGATTTATGTCTCTGGCTATCTTAGCCAGAAGAGCTTTATGGCTTAAGACTTGGAATGCTGATATGGCTTCTAAATCAACTCTACTTTCCATTTCTTTCCAGGGAAACAAATTATTTGGTTCTCAGTTGGATTCTATTATTTCAACTGTTACTGGTGGGAAAGGAACTTTTTTACCACAGGATAAAAAGTCTAAAGGTAAAAACAGGGCTAACAATCGTTTTCGTTCCTTTCGTTTCAACAAAGAACAAAAGCCTGATCCTTCGTCCTCAGGAGCAGTTTCAGTTTGGAAACCATCTCCAGTCTGGAATAAATCCAAGCCTGCTAGAAAGGCAAAGCCTGCTTCTAAGTTCACATGAAGGTACGGCCCTCATTCCAGTTCAGCTGGTAGGGGGCAGGTTACGTTTTTTCAAAGAAATTTGGATCAGTTCTGTTCACAATCTTTGGATTCAGAACATTGTTTCAGAAGGGTACAGGATTGGTTTCAAGATGAGACCTCCTGCAAAGAGATTTTTTCTTTCCCATGTCCCAGTAAATCCAGTGAAAGCTCAAGCATTTCTGAACTGTGTTTCAGATCTAGAGTTGGCTGGAGTAATTATGCCAGTTCCAGTTCCGGAACAGGGGATGGGGTTTTATTCAAATCTCTTCATTGTACCAAAGAAGGAGAATTCCTTCAGACCAGTTCTGGATCTAAAATTATTGAATCGTTATGTAAGGATACCAACGTTCAAGATGGTAACTGTAAGGACTATATTGCCTTTTGTTCAGCAAGGGAATTATATGTCCACAATAGATTTACAGGATGCATATCTGCATATTCCGATTCATCCAGATCATTATCAGTTCCTGAGATTCTCTTTTCTAGACAAGCATTACCAATTTGTGGCTCTACCGTTTGGCCTTGCTACAGCTCCAAGAATTTTCACAAAGATTCTCGGTGCCCTTCTGTCTGTAATCAGAGAACAGGGTATTGTGGTATTTCCTTATTTGGACGATATCTTGGTACTTGCTCCGTCTTTACATTTAGCAGAGTCTCATACGAATCGACTTGTGTTGTTTCTTCAAGATCATGGTTGGAGGATCAATTTACCAAAAAGTTCTTTGATTCCTCAAACAAGGGTAACCTTTCTGGGTTTCCAGATAGATTCAGTGTCCATGACTTTGTCTTTAACAGACAAGAGATGTCTTAAATTGATTACAGCCTGTCGAAACCTTCAGTCTCAATCATTCCCTTCGGTAGCCTTATGCATGGAAATTCTAGGTCTTATGACTGCTGCATCGGACGCGATCCCCTTTGCTCGTTTTCACATGCGACCTCTTCAGCTCTGTATGCTGAACCAATGGTGCAGGGATTACACGAAGATATATCAATTAATATCTTTAAAACCGATTGTTCGGCACTCTCTAACGTGGTGGACAGATCACCATCGTTTAATTCAGGGGGCTTCTTTTGTTCTTCCGACCTGGACTGTAATTTCAACAGATGCAAGTCTCACAGGTTGGGGAGCTGTGTGGGGATCTCTGACGGCACAAGGAGTTTGGGAATCTCAGGAGGTGAGATTACCGATCAATATCTTGGAACTCCGTGCAGTTTTCAGAGCTCTTCAGTTTTGGCCTCTTCTGAAGAGAGAATCGTTCATTTGTTTTCAGACAGACAATGTCACAACTGTGGCATACATCAATCATCAAGGAGGGACTCACAGTCCTCTGGCTATGAAAGAAGTATCTCGAATTTTGGTTTGGGCGGAATCCAGCTCCTGTCTAATCTCTGCGGTTCATATCCCAGGTGTAGACAATTGGGAAGCGGATTATCTCAGTCGCCAAACGTTGCATCCGGGCGAATGGTCTCTTCACCCAGAGGTATTTCTTCAGATTGTTCAAATGTGGGGGCTCCCAGAGATAGATCTGATGGCCTCTCATCTAAACAAGAAACTTCCCAGGTATCTGTCCAGATCCCGGGATCCTCAGGCGGAGGCAGTGGATGCATTATCACTTCCTTGGAAGTATCATCCTGCCTATATCTTTCCGCCTCTAGTTCTTTTTCCAAGAGTAATCTCCAAGATTCTGAGGGAATGCTCGTTTGTTCTGCTAATAGCTCCGGCATGGCCTCACAGGTTTTGGTATGCGGATCTTGTCCGGATGGCATCTTGCCAACCATGGACTCTTCCGTTAAGACCAGACCTTCTGTCTCAAGGTCCTTTTTTCCATCCGGATCTGAAATCCTTAAATTTAAAGGTATGGAGATTGAACGCTTGATTCTTGGACATAGAGGTTTCTCTGACTCCGTGATTAATACTATGTTACAGGCTCGTAAATCTGTATCTCGAGAGATATATTATAGAGTCTGGAAGACTTATATTTCTTGGTGTCTTTCTCATCATTTTTCTTGGCATTCTTTTAGAATACCGAGAATTTTACAGTTTCTTCAGGATGGTTTAGATAAGGGTTTGTCCGCGAGTTCTTTGAAAGGACAAATCTCCGCTCTTTCTGTTCTTTTTCACAGAAAGATTGCTATTCTTCCTGATATTCATTGTTTTGTACAAGCTTTGGTTCGTATAAAACCTGTTATTAAGTCAATTTCTCCTCCATGGAGTTTGAATTTGGTTTTGGGAGCTCTTCAAGCTCCTCCGTTTGAACCTATGCATTCATTGGACATTAAATTACTTTCTTGGAAAGTTTTGTTCCTTTTGGCCATCTCTTCTGCTAGAAGAGTTTCTGAATTATCTGCTCTTTCGTGTGAGTCTCCTTTTCTGATTTTTCATCAGGATAAGGCGGTGTTGCGAACTTCTTTTGAATTTTTACCTAAAGTTGTGAATTCCAACAACATTAGTAGAGAAATTGTGGTTCCTTCATTATGTCCTAATCCTAAGAATTCTAAGGAGAAATCATTGCATTCTTTGGATGTTGTTAGAGCTTTGAAATATTATGTTGAAGCTACGAAATCTTTCCGTAAGACTTCTAGTCTATTTGTTATCTTTTCCGGTTCTAGGAAAGGCCAGAAAGCTTCTGCCATTTCTTTGGCATCTTGGTTGAAATCTTTAATTCATCTTGCCTATGTTGAGTCGGGTAAAATTCCGCCTCAAAGAATTACAGCTCATTCTACTAGGTCAGTTTCTACTTCCTGGGCGTTTAGGAATGAAGCTTCGGTTGACCAGATCTGCAAAGCAGCAACTTGGTCCTCTTTGCATACTTTTACTAAATTCTACCATTTTGATGTATTTTCTTCTTCTGAAGCAGTTTTTGGTAGAAAAGTTCTTCAGGCAGCGGTTTCAGTTTGAATCTTCTGCTTATGTTTTTTGTTAAACTTTATTTTGGGTGTGGATTATTTTCAGCAGGAATTGGCTGTCTTTATTTTATCCCTCCCTCTCTAGTGACTCTTGTGTGGAAAGATCCACATCTTGGGTAGTCATTATCCCATACGTCACTAGCTCATGGACTCTTGTTAATTACATGAAAGAAAACATAATTTATGTAAGAACTTACCTGATAAATTCATTTCTTTCATATTAACAAGAGTCCATGAGGCCCACCCTTTTTTGTGGTGGTTATGATTTTTTTGTATAAAGCACAATTATTCCAATTCCTTATTTTATATGCTTCGCACTTTTTTTCTTATCACCCCACTTCTTGGCTATTCGTTAAACTGATTTGTGGGTGTGGTGAGGGGTGTATTTATAGGCATTTTAAGGTTTGGGAAACTTTGCCCCTCCTGGTAGGAATGTATATCCCATACGTCACTAGCTCATGGACTCTTGTTAATATGAAAGAAATGAATTTATCAGGTAAGTTCTTACATAAATTATGTTTTTTCCTCTGGCACTTAATACACACACAATGTGTGTCTTATCTAACTGCATCCTTGTGAGTTATTGTCAACTGCCCAAATGCCTACACTAAAGCAAGCAATATTGCAGCAGGTTCTACTGAGTCTGTCCCAACTTTTAGCTCCAATGTTTCTTGTAGAAGTTTGAGTTATACATTTATTCTGTTGGTTAACTGGCTTGACTGACCAAACTGACAACATATCCTTACTACCAGTAGTGTGCCCATCCACTGTCCAAACACCAACACTGCATCCAGCAGTACTGAAGAAATGACCCAAATTCTGAGAATTTTAGAGAACTTTCTGATGCTGTATCCATAGTTAAAGGCTCCCACCTTGCTGTGACTTTGTTGATGTTTACCACAATGTCCTGCTGCTCTTGGTTCCCACTTACCCATTTGTTTTAATGCAAATTACTACATTTTTCGATAACACTTGGTTTCTGGATTAGGAATGACTATCATTTTAGACTGAGCACAGAGCTTCTGGACTGATGTGTGTGGAGCTGTGAGGTAGCAAGAGGACACTCACCTAGCCATTAGGGAATTGCATCATCCCCTAACCAAATGGATATGTTGAATCAACAATGACCAATCTAATGACAGATTTTGCAGCCTCATCACACCGATATCCTTATTTCTTCTTCTTAGACAGAGCAGCAATTTTTATGCAGCTGCATCTGTCAACCTCATTCAGATCAACAATGCTAGTAATGTGCTTAGACATGATTAACCAGGCAGCTTCTGATCTAGTTACATGAAAATGTATTTCCATAAGTCAATGAGTAGGTACTGGTAGGTCTATACTGAAGAGAGGACACTGTGTGATAGTAGTCTTACTATCCATGTTCCATGTTTTTGGTACAATTAATTTGCAAGGGAAGATGTCCATATTTGTTGTCGGATCTCTTTATGGTACTTCAATGGTGTTAGTTAACTCCATCCATGTATTGCAGCATCAGACTTTCCCAATAGGACTATATTAGTCATCTTCAAAATAAATATCGCCTTTCTACCCATTTTGTTCTGCAGTCTAGTGGCTCCTCTGCGGGCCTGTATTTCCTGCTGCTTCAAATGTGACAAATTTGGAAATACTATGATGCTGTATCCATCCAAGTCGCTAATAATGCTAATGTGTTCTGGTATTACAAGTTAAGTGCAATGCGAACGTTGACTTGCATTCACATTGCTAGAAAGCATTGCGCTCATGAGAGTGCGCTTCTGTAGGCTGTAATGGGAGCCTCGTTCTGATGCCATCAGAGAGGGAATCAGAATCTAAGTGCAGTGAAAGGGGTAAGTAGCGTAGCGATGGCAACAAATATATACAGGTGGCTCTCGTTTTACAACGGTTCAATTTACACCGTTTCAGAATAACAACCTTTTTTCCCAGTCATGTGACTGCTATTGAAAAGCATTGTGAAGCAGTGCATTTATTAAAATAGCCAGTAGGTGGATCTGTCCGCTTGTGTTGCAGCAAAGTCAAGCAAGCTGAAATTAATCAGTTTAACCAGACCTGAGCTATCGAGCAGATTTCAAAGGAACAATATCTTCCTGTCTATAAATCAGTCCAGATTGGAATTCATAGAAAGAACTGTTTGCAGAAAATGCAAGTGAAGTCTGTGTTGTGTGATTATTTTTTAGGTTTATAATGCTGTTTAGCAAATGTTTTTGTTCATTTAACTTAGTTTAATTATATATTCTGTGTTGTGTGATTATTTTATTAGGTTTATAATGCTGTTTTGCATTTAAAGTCTTTAAAAAAAAAAAAAAAAAAAAAAAAAAAATAATGTATTAAGTGTTACTTATGACAATTTTGAGAGGGGCCTGGAACCTAACTCCCTCACTTCCCATTGACTTACATTATAAACTGGGTTTCAATTTACAATGGTTTCGATTTACAACCATTCCTTCTGGAACCTAACCCCGGCGTAAACTGAGGGCTACCTGTATGTATGTAAGCATATACACATAAATATTTACTAGGAACACACAGTTCCCATAGACCTTTTTAGTGATGTTTTTTTTCTTTTCTTACAACCCACTCCCGCCAATTTTACCCTTAAAATACTGCCTAGTGCATTGTATTTTTTTAACTATTTTTACTTTTTAAACAAATACACTGCATTGTATTTTGGGGGCATTATTTAAAAAATTAGCCAGAGATCTGATCTCTGGTTAATTTTATAAGTGCTACCACAAGATTGCGGTAGCAATAACCAGCCACTTGGTGCATGATAAATTAGCACTCCACTTGTCATCTAGCCCTTAGTAATGAACAGATCGTACTAAGGAACATTTTGTTTGTACACTTGTCAAATTATAATACAAATAACATAAATAACAAAATAATAATAGTATTCGGTTGTTAAATATATAATACTATTCAGTACAATTCCTTTTCATCAAATATTCAGACTCTTTTAAATTATTCTTAGCTTTCACATATTTTATGAGTATCAATGTATATAATGGCAACAAACAGATCCTCTAAGGGGAAAAAAACTGTGTGGAAATGTTTAATGTTAAAAATATACTTAAGAAAATGGAATGCCAATCATAATTCTAAGAGGGCAATTAATTCCAGGTATATTAACCCTTGCGTGACTGGGTTAAAGTGTCTACATCGGAACAATTGTTCTGATGTAAACAAATTGTGCACAATTGCGAGATTTCAATTATTGGATCGGGTCTGGGGGGTGTCCATATAACCCTAGGAATGCCCTCCAGACCGCGATCAAATCCAGGAAGCACAGAAGACTTAAGAACAGCCATTGGCTATGACATTCTATTCCGTCATAATGATCGGCATAACGGTGTTAAAAAGGTTAAGGAGGGACACAACTCTGACCCACAGGAAAATCTTGCCTGATTGACAATCTGATTAACTTTGGGCCTGTTATTTTAAGACAACCTAACGTTTTTGTATGAATGAATTAATCATTTTTTCTCTACTTTCTTCTGTCATAGAAAATTGAATGAGTTCCAAACTTTCCACCCTTATGTTTATCATATCATAAAAACATAAGTATTACAGTGTGTTTGGGTTAAAGGGTTAACACATTGGTGACCTGAGGTCTGTCACTTTCAGTTTCTATAATGTATATTGCAATTGATTATATTGACTGTGCAAAATGTAGTTTTTTTTTTTTAATCAATATTTTTTTTATTAAGGTATTTAGTGTTACAGCATTAAAAGTATGACATCATACATATTTTCATCATATTACAACAACTTGCTTTTTAAAAGATGACAAAGAGAAAATACAGGAATAACCTCGTAGTTGACATATCTATTTACAAGAATAGGATTCCTAAAAGTTGTTATAAACCACTCAATCGAGATTATCAAAGAAAGTCTTAATAGGTGTCAAGCGCTATGATACCTAATTTTTAAGTTTATATGACTGTGTAACTCCCTGATTAACTAGTTTGTCTAATAAGGTGATATATAGTAAATAATTTGACAAATTGAAGATGAGGCTTTTTTTTGTAGATGAGGGGAATGAAAACAAGTTGTGACTGTTGGTGTATTGCAGTTTGAGAGTCATAATTATTTGGACTAAGATTAATTGTATAATTTGTACTATAATATTTTAAGATTAAGTAATATCTCTACCGTTGATGGAGCATCAGATTATTATGTTCAATCAAATGTATAATCTATAAATTCTATGCCTGTATGTTTTAATCGACTCTATTTGGAACATTTATATTGTGACAACTAGTACAAACAAGTAAATGCAAAGCAGCGGATTAGTACCGCTAAAGAATTCACCAAGTTGGGTAAATGTAAAAGTACTGGGTCTTTTATGTGATGGGGGGGGGGTTCATTTTAAAGTGATACCTCAATATATACACATTTCAAGTGGTAATTACTTAGCAGGCCTCTCGCGAGCCAGTGGATTAATGGTTATAAGCATGAGCTAAGAATAAGATATAAAATATAGGAGCAATTTAGATGTGGCATACGGAAATCTGGGAACACATATCTTTAGTTTGTGAATTATGCTGTCTATTTGTAAACAAGGCACTAGCATACTATATGAAATTCCTCTAATTATATAGCTGAATGGTGCTCTTACCTGAGAAGGTCTCAAATGTACTAAAAGTGAGCCTTACCAGATGTTGCGTAAGCATCCTGTAGTGAGAGACATTAAGAGGTTGGTACTCATACAGGGAGTGCAGAATTATTAGGCAAATGAGTATTTTGACCACATCATCCTCTTTATGCATGTTGTCTTACTCCAAGCTGTATAGGCTCGAAAGCCTACTACCAATTAAGCATATTAGGTGATGTGCATCTCTGTAATGAGAAGGGGTGTGGTCTAATGACATCAACACCCTATATCAGGTGTGCATAATTATTAGGCAACTTCCTTTCCTTTGGCAAAATGGGTCAAAAGAAGGACTTGACAGGCTCAGAAAAGTCAAAAATAGTGAGATATCTTGCAAAGGGATGCAGCACTCTTAAAATTGCAAAGCTTCTGAAGCGTGATCATCGAACAATCAATCGTTTCATTCAAAATAGTCAACAGGGTCGCAAGAAGCGTGTTGAAAAACCAAGGCGCAAAATAACTGCCCATGAACTGAGAAAAGTCAAGCGTGCAGCTGCCAAAATACCACTTGCCACCAGTTTGGCCATATTTCAGAGCTGCAACATCACTGGAGTGCCCAAAAGCACAAGGTGTGCAATACTCAGAGACATGGCCAAGGTAAGAAAGGCTGAAAGACGACCACCACTGAACAAGACACACAAGCTGAAACGTCAAGACTGGGCCAAGAAATATCTCAAGACTGATTTTTCTAAGGTTTTATGGACTGATGAAATGAGAGTGAGTCTTGATGGGCCAGATGGATGGGCCCGTGGCTGGATTGGTAAAGGGCAGAGAGCTCCAGTCCGACTCAGACGCCAGCAAGGTGGAGGTGGAGTACTGGTTTGGGCTGGTATCATCAAAGATGAGCTTGTGGGGCCTTTTCGGGTTGAGGATGGAGTCAAGCTCAACTCCCAGTCCTACTGCCAGTTTCTGGAAGACACCTTCTTCAAGCAGTGGTACAGGAAGAAGTCTGCATCCTTCAAGAAAAACATGATTTTCATGCAGGACAATGCTCCATCACACGCGTCCAAGTACTCCACAGCGTGGCTGGCAAGAAAGGGTATAAAAGAAGAAAATCTAATGACATGGCCTCCTTGTTCACCTGATCTGAACCCCATTGAGAACCTGTGGTCCATCATCAAATGTGAGATTTACAAGGAGGGAAAACAGTAAACCTCTCTGAACAGTGTCTGGGAGGCTGTGGTTGCTGCTGCACGCAATGTTGATGGTGAACAGATCAAAACACTGACAGAATCCATGGATGGCAGGCTTTTGAGTGTCCTTGCAAAGAAAGGTGGCTATATTGGTCACTGATTTGTTTTTGTTTTGTTTTTGAATGTCAGAAATGTATATTTGTGAATGTTGAGATGTTATATTGGTTTCACTGGTAAAAATAAATAATTGAAATGGGTATATATTTGTTTTTTGTTAAGTTGCCTAATAATTATGCACAGTAATAGTCACCTGCACACACAGATATCCCCCTAAAATAGCTATAACTAAAAACAAACTAAAAACTACTTCCAAAACTATTCAGCTTTGATATTAATGAGTTTTTTGGGTTCATTGAGAACATGGTTGTTGTTTAATAATAAAATTAATCCTCAAAAATACAACTTGCCTAATAATTCTGCACTCCCTGTATATGCATTATATTACAAAGTTTATCTATAACTTGCATGACCAACTGTCTTCAAGTCGCACGCAGATAGTATAGGTAGCTAAATGATACAAGGTATAGGAGCTGACTATCTCTAATTGACAATGCTACATGCAATCCACCGTCACCCTCTCCGGCAGAGGGAGGAAGGGGAATTAAATCTCCTACCAACTTGTTTTTTAGCATACCTTTCAGTTATGGACAGAGCATATAAAACATAACGGTGCAAATTGCTGCAAATTTATTCCTGCTAATTCTGCCCTTGCGCATCTAAGAACTAATTGTTTAACCAATGCCCTCACTGACAAGAAATCTGGTTTATCAGTTGCTGTGTGACCACATAGAGAACAGCGTCTTTCGCATACATGTCTAATGTCTCCCTAAGAGCTCAAAGCTACCCTTGTCAAATAGCTAGCATTCCTGTCATAGAGGATAGAAATGGAAATATGTAGAGAGGAGTGGATAACAGTCTGCCTTTACTTCCCTGTACAGTAGTCTAGAATAGCTACAGGTTATATAAAAACACTGTGAATGACTCCAAAAAAGTATATAGTGAATATAAGGGGACAAAGATAGTATCTAACTCTCTCTATAAGCATATCAAAACAGAAATATCTGGTAACAATGACAACAAACTTACAAGGTGTTATGTCTAACTCAATTCAATAAGATGCTTCTAAGAGCGTTCTATTACAACCTCATGAATGTGAGGTTAATTATACATATACAGTATACTTATCAGCAAGATAGTGAGCATATTCCCAATCTTTTAAAATTCCTTATATCAATTAGGAATGCTTCAGTTTCCTTCAATTACAGATGTTGCTATACGTTTTTTATATATTTTACACCAAACTAATAACAGAAAATAAAAGCTTGATATAAAAAGGGTTAACTAGGAGCCCTGTAAAGCAAGGGCCACTGAAAGGATGCAAATGCAGGGGGTGAGAGTTAAGCATAATAAGTATAAAGTGTTCTCATCTGAGCTGGGGAATGAATATAGTAACCATATTAGTCTCAGCCTCAGGAAATCATTGTTCTCGGTCGCTATAGAGTAAGGGTTATGGGGCACAACTTGTAATGTGTACTTGGAAAGTTTCATGGAACTTTTTAAGCTCATCGCTAAATAACATAGATGAGCAGAATAAGTGGGTGCTCTATCTCTCCTCAGAGATCGTTCATAAGTTACCCCACTTCTGTTTTCATACAGAGCTTGTAGGTCAACCTAGCATCCTGGGGGTACTTGCCGATGGGGTTCCAAGCCACTTGAGGTATTTCTCCACAGATCCCCAGGCAAACCGATCCAGAATCTCCAGCCATCTTAGAAGCAGGGGTACATTCGTAATATGATAACAGCCGTTGTTGCGTGGTTGTCAGCTCTCTTTCGTAGCATATATACTCCTGATGATGATTACCGCTAGTGACTCAGAGTCATGAAGGCTTGTGACCCACTGCTGCATCCCAAGTTCTGGCTCTAAATCTGTAGCGTGATCAAGCTTAAGGTTCTTCACTATTTTCAGCTCTCTCCATTCCGGTCCTGCGACAAGATCATACTCTCCTTGCTGCATGTACTACTTTTTAGATGTGCAATACAATGCATTATCTCCGCTGTCAGATAGGGCATCTGCTCTGTTGGCGTGTAGATCTTCAACCAATACTGTGGCGTAAGGAGCACTAACTACATTTTTTTAATGTGTCCACAATGGCTGCCTGGTGTTGATCGAGCCTAGCGCACAATGTTTTCAGAAGGGAAGTTACCAGCTCCATGATGTGAAAATCAAACTTGAGCAGGTGTTAATGTATAAAATAGTGGTGCCTCACATATTCCAGAATATAGAGTGTCTTGATCTGTATTGTGCGCTGATGGATGCTGCCAAAATCTGTTATTCTGGGAAAACTTTTATGCTGCCTTAAGCTGTTTGGGGCCTCCGATGTAACACAGTGGCCATGTGTCAATGTTTATGCGACCCAGGAGAGATATCCCTCTCCTTGATGCTCAATTAGGTGGATCGGTAGATTTGCTGCTGTATCATCTCTGTCGGGTTCTGGACCACCAGTGTATTAGTAGTCTGGGCTCGTGTATAATTTGCATACTGGCATGTTAGGCACGAAGCCTCCGCATCTGTTACACATTGCGGTTTGGCTCAGTCTTCGCCCAATTGGACTAGTGTGCTTTTCACAGTCGTTTAGTGTGTAATTGGGGCTTCCGTATTGTCCTGATACCCTAGCTCTCAAATATGAGGACAGCTTAGAGCTTTACAAATTTGTGGCCATCTTCTTCGTAGGCTGGCTCCTCCCCAAAAAGTTAGTTTTAAATAGCATACATTTTGAAATAACAGGCTCAACTGTCCTTTATAACGAAAGAGTTGGACACTTACAGCTCTGTTTATTTTTTGCTCCAAATGTTGCTATCATTGTATCATTATTTTAATACCTTTTGAGTGTCAGCACCATAGTTCCAATTTATGTTGTGCACATCCCCCCACTATCCTATTAAGTACAGGTTCTCACTTCCTCTTAAATTGTCCAATAAGTGTATTGTTCCTACCCTATTGTAGGTGATGGTAGGCATTTTCATTTAGACAAATCATGATTCATAGCACCTTGATTACCAGATAAATGACAAGCAAAACAATCTTCAAATCCAAAATCAGCATTTTCAAAATCATACTCCCTTACAAAAATGTATAAATAACTTGTCTTATTTTGCAGGTATCTTCAATACTTTTTTTTTAACTCCCTGTCATTCTCACAATAAATCCTGTTTTCTCCCAGAACCTTTGCAGGATTCTAATATACCAAAATATATCAAACCTTCTGATGTGCTCCCTCTCAATGTTGAATTCTGAATACTCAGCATTAGGTTCCCATCTCTCTGCATTCATGTTAGCTAACTGGGATATCCAGCCATCTCCAAAAGTCCATATGGGAAGGGCTCTGCTGTGTTCAAGAAGACCTGCTATTTGTGTGTTATACAACATTGCTATTATAAATTATTATAAAATATTATAGGGTTGATCATTTTTCAGTTATTTTCTCCCTAAATAGACTTTTGCTTTTAGGATAAATTGGTCAACGTATTATTTGAGTGATTCCAATGTAAAATGCATTTGTACATTAAAATTCAGCCTTGAGGGGGCAGAGCTTGTAGCTGAAGTGGCAGGACGCATCTGAGAGGAGCTCCTGACACTAATCACTCTAGTAATAGCCACTAATCCTAGATAATTTGTTAAAATAAAGTATACATATGCTTTATAATAGTCTGAAAAGATAGTTTGGGACTTTATCAAGATTGCTGACCGCCTATGTTCTTTAGCTGGCCGTGAGGTGGTTGCCATTACTCACAGGGCCTTCATCTACACGACCAGGGCTGCCATATTATACCCCCAGGAAACTGGGTTACTAGGCAGATATTTAACGCTGCCTTAAACCTAAGTAGTCATTAGGTCTATTATTCTAAAGAAGGGTATCACCTTTCAGGACGACTCATCTACATGTGAATTTGCTTAGAGGGGAGCTGTACAAATACCGCTTCAAAAATGGAGGCCCTAATCATATGGGAAAGCAAGATGCTGCAGCTCACAAATGATCACTAACGGAGCCTGGAGGAGGAATTATGCAGACTTATCCTAATACCGGCAACTGCAGTGATCCCTCCAAGTAGAAGTATTTGTAAATCTATACCTTCCTGGGCAGACCCGGCCAGCAAAAAGACCTCTAACACCTACAGTCAAGTAGGTACTGCCGTGCTGACACTGAGGGAATACCGACAACCAGATAAAGATAAGCCTCTGCAGATAGTGAGTCCTACAATGTCGCTAATACAAGAAGGCTTGACTTCCCTAGCTCAACGAAATAAGCAGCTTGTCTCCCCACGTGGCAAACAATTCAGGGAGCCTACTGAACCTGCGTTGTTTCCTGAGAGAGAGGGTCACACAAAGACAGCTCAACACCACAGTACCTTAGCTGCACAGTCATCCCACCTGATAGTAAAACCCTGCAGTACTAGCGGTGGCAAGATTGTGAAGGTGTCATCCTAGCCGTAGAGAAACTTTGCGATCAGGATGGGGACTTACTGAGATTCCATATCTCATGTGGCTCAAGAGCGGAGGTGTTTGCGGTTGAAGGCGAAGGACAATACAAGACAGGCTCCCTCACTATATTTAACTATCTGTACAAGCAAGCAGTTCTGACAATAACCAAAACTGGAGTGGGTTAACTAACATGTTTCTAATATGTCTGGTTTGGTCGGCATCTCAACTGGCAGACCTAGCCTAACGTAAAATCAAAAGTGTTTTTCCTGTCAGACTTAGCAGTAAGGTCCCCTTTTAACCACACGTTATTAAATCATGATTTTCACTTTAAGATGATTGCAATTTGTTCTCCACTTAGTCAGACTTTCAGGTCATTATTTGTGATTGCTGTCCCTTTAAGTCCATATAGAGCGAAGTTAGTTATCCCATAGGGACGATGTTAGCACCATAACTGCATAAGTATTTTTTACTTTTTTATATACTGTATGTTGCTAAATATTTACTTCTTTATATACAGCCTGAATGTTTATTATTATCTACTATAGTAAGATGGAAGTGTAATACGCTAGCTCTATACATACTGATCAATATGGAAGTAATTTCATAACGCTAATTCTCTGTTTTACATATAATATGCATGTGTATTGTATTTCAACTCCCCTACTAGTTAATGGACAGGGACAGTTAAAACTTCCAGTTATTTAGACTGGCTCTAATATCTAGGAATTATTGCAATATGAGCCCTCTAGCTAGATAAAATACATATTGCTCTTTATGCTGTTAACTAATCACTCCTCTATATACAGCTGGGTCATTTACTCTATATATCGGTAATGTGGGTGAGCAATATGGTGCTCCATGACTGCTGTTAAATAGGGAAATATATTTTGCAACCCCAAATTTTTGCATTACATATGACATGCATGCAGATTGCTATATTATTTTCCTTATAGATAATTAACAGAGACAGTTTAAACCCCTATCCTGCATTTAGAACAGTAGATTGTTTCACCTCTTATAGATTATGTTAGACTGTTACTTAAGTTTATATTAAAAGTAAAAAATGAGGCTGGTCAGTTGAGACCCAAAAGTGGTCTCTTAGGTCGGACACAACCTCCTGTACCATGATTATACTGTTGGGGTCCAAAAGTGACCTCCTGAGTAAATTTGGAGTTGTACAGAGCATTAGGCTATATACATGCTTTGCCCTTGGTTTTCCCATAGAAGTACGGGTTGCATGTTTCAGTTATTTTGCAATATGATTTTTGTATTTTATTGTTGTTGTGTTCTATGGAATTCATTTAACATGTATGCCTTTTTCAAAACCTCAAATAAAAAAATAAAATAAAATAAAAAGAAAGGGTTAAAAAAAATAATAATCAGCCTTGAATACCTGCAAAGAAAACTGGATACACACCCTTTTCACTGATTGGTGGACACACAGAATCGGAGCCTTGAATACCTGCAAAGAAACGACAGAGCGAGTTTGCAGCCTGTTTTACTGATGTTTTAGTGCCTTTTTATATTTTTTAAAGTGTGAGTACGATTCCTTACTAGGGCATATTTATATTAAAGTTGTTTATATAATCTGCACTTAGATGCGTTTGTGCGCTCCTATTTTTTCTTTTACTACAGTCTCTACCCAGAGTTTGTGATGGGACTCTTTTAAAGGAGCAGCCTTCTGAATTATAACGATTCAGCATTGGATATCTTTCCTATCCCCATATGGACACATAGGACTCAAATAGAATTTATTTCTTTTACAAGAGGGGCATTTTAGCCAACTGCAAGAACATACACTGTATACAGTATTTATTTATGGTATAGTGTATTGTACCTGTAGAAGGAGAGATATTTATATATACATAAGTAGTACCTTTATAAGTTTAAATTTATTTTTATCACTGTAGCGCCTAGTATATGTTCTTTTTCTTTTTTGAATTAAAATTCGGCAGCCACAACTTTTTTTTCCTAAAGTCCACCAAAAGGCCTTTTCTCATGTTAAAGGGCCAGTCAACACCAGAATTGTGTTGTATTAAAAGATAGATAATTCCTTAATACCTATTCCCAGTTTTGCATAAACAACACAGTTATAATAATACATGTTTTACCTCTGTATTTACCTTGTATCTAAGACTCTGCAGATTGCCCCTTATTTAAGTTCTTTTGACAGACTTGCATTTTAGCCAATCAGTGCTCCCTTCTCGGTAAATTCACGTGCATGAGCTCAATTTTATCTATATGAAACACATGAACTAACGCCCTCTAGTAGTGACAAACGGTCAAAATGCATTTAGATTAGAGGCGGCCTTCAAGGTCTAAGAAATTAGCATATGAACCTCCTAGGTTTAGCTTTCAACTAAGAATACCAAGAGAACAAAGCAAAATTGGTGATAAAAGTAAATTGGAAAGTTGTTTAAAATTACATGCCCTATTTGAATCATGAAAGGTTTTTTTGGGACTTGTCCCTTTAAGTACTTGTTAATCTAGGAATGCACCCAAATCTTTAGCAAAGCTCTTTTGAATTAACTCCCTTTGAAATTCTTATGTGAGATTAACCTATTGCAATCTAAACCCATCCTCACCACTGCTAAACCATCTGAATGTCAATTTTATGTAGGCATGATGGACATATTGGACATATTTGCTCAATTACTACTTTGTCACTGTAATATTTTAGTATTAATATTTAGTAACAATACAGGTTCATATAGCTCAAGCTATATTCATATTGGGTTTGCTATTCAAAGAGAAACGCAACCAAAATAGATGACAAACCCTTGCTGATGGCTACTGTTGTTTAATTGTACGAGTTAGATTAAGATTAGCGCCAAGTGATTATCTTTATGCTCCCTCACAGGTAATCTTCCCTATGATTACCAATTTTCGAAAATACAACAACAAAATAATTGCAGTTCAGGAGCGCTAAAAAAGCTTAAAGGATGATATGGAGACTATATTAAAGTAATAAAATAATGTGTGTAATTTATTTGCTAAAATAGCATACAGATTGATGCATTTACTTCTAAAAAATTATAAAACAAAATTTTTCAAACAACAATAACAGAGACAGAAGATATTCACTAGAATCAAAGACAGAAAAATTATATTTAAATAAGGGATGTCTCCCTATATAATTAATGTTTATATATATAACCAGATTATTATTTTGATTGGTAGATGTTTTACACTTGTTAACACATTCCTATGATTTTATAATTATAACCAAGTATTATATATATAAAAACCACCTTAATCCACCTTATATGATATTGGATATAAAAACAAACACAGTAAAAATAAAGTGTATTTAAAATGATTCCACCTTGATGCTGTCGTGACAAATTGTCAAATAAAATGTTCATCAAAAATGTTCTGATTTTAAAAGTTCATTTTGTCAATGAAAATGTTTCAGTTTAAAAGTTCATTTATATTGTGCAATCCGATACACTTTTGTTCTCAGAAAGATGTGTCAATTTGTAAATAGATAAATTTGTAACACTTGAGTCTTTTGTTGCAAGTTGTAATAAAAGTTTAGAGGGCTTACCGGTTCTTCTGACACTCTCTGTGTCTGGCGATTTTTCAATTTGTCTTACCGGGAAGATTTTTGCGCCTCTTATCAGCCTTCCAGTCTTGTACTGTACAAGATTCTCCTGGAACCTGATTCTCAGAGCCTGTTCTTGTCTGTGTGACCCCGGTATTCCAATACCCTCTCCTTTGGCTGTCAGTTCCAGCGGCAGACTTTTAGGACTGGGTATAGACTTGCGATACACGCTCCGGCATGTCAGCAGCTCTTCCAAAATTCGATATACAAACGGCCATTTGTTTTAACTTACTGCTTCTTCCCCCGTACTCAATTGGTGTTTGAGATCTTGCAGGGGCTATACGAGCTGTGGTGGGTAACGTCTACGCGTTTCGCTGGTCGGCTTTATCAAGACGGATCCTTGAACCTCCTAGGTTTAGCTTTCAACTAAGAATACCAAGAGAACAAAGCAAAATTGGTGATAAAAGTAAATTGGAAAGTTGTTTAAAATTGCATGCCCTATTTGAATCATGAAAGTTTTTTTTGGGACTTGTCCCTTTAAGTACTTGTTAATCTAGGAATACACCCAAAACTTTAGCAAAGCTCTTTTGAATTAACTCCCTTTGAAATTCTTATGTGAGATTAACCTTCTGCAATCTAGACCCATCCTCACCACTGCTAAACCATCTGAATGTCAATTTTATGTAGGCATGATGGACATATTGGACATATTTGCTCAATTACTACTTTGTCACTGTAATATTTTAGTATTAATATTTAGTAACAATACAGGTTCATATAGCTCAAGCTATATTCATATTGGTTTTGTTATTCAAAGAGAAACGCAACCAAAATAGATGACAAACCCTTGCTGATGGCTACTGTTTTTTAATTAGCAGATGATAGCCACTATAGTAAACTGAAATTACTGAAATTACAGACTTTTGGCCCCATGTATAAAATGAACACAGACAAGGTTCACAACTGGAGAACCTGTATGTCCAGATTTGCGGCGAATGGTGAGGGAACACTGTACGTCTGCTGCTTATATGTACCATTTCACACTTACTTGTGTCTGTTATGTTGCCCCCTTCTCTCAGGCAACCAATAACATGTGAGATGGGTCTTTAAATCACCCCCAACTAACATGTTTGGGATGATTTCTATCTCCCAATTTAGAGATGGCAGACATTGTATGAAGCAGTGGTTTGACGCTTCTTACATTTTTTTTGTATTGTAATATGATGTTCATGCATATTACACCAATAATAGGACATGTAAATTCATTTTTTTAATGGTAAATAAATGTCAAATATGGATGCAGTAGTGGCTTTTCACTCTTTTTGGAGCTGGATTTCTTTTTGTAAAAGAGCAACACACAAATATCTGTATTTTCGCAGATCTTTGTATGTTGGACTTCCAAACAAAGCAATGAAAAAAACTAATGCACGTCTACCAATTATGTTCTTTCTGGGTTAATGCATGACTATTAATGCAAAATTTGAAACCTAGAGCTCACGTTTTTCCCTTTTGAAAATACTTAGGACTAGATTACCTAACATTCACTGGATCAGATGTGAAAAAATATGTTGACAGTCTCAGGGGCTGCACTCTTACAAAATTAACATTGGCCAGTCTAGATTTGTTAATGAACTACACAATGAGTTATTTTCTCTATATTTTGTGCGTAGTAGAGGATTTTAAACTCGCCTTTTACCTCCCCCTAATTTTAAATGTTGTATTTTGCCCAAAATCAACTTCACCCAGCAGTGATTCAAACCTTCTCCCAGCTGATGAGCAATAGCTAAGAAACAGTCTGTCCTGGGATGGTTATGAATCACTGCACTAACCCTAGCTAAGCTTATAAGCTGTGTGAACAGTGATGCTTTGGCGTTAAGGGAATCTGTTGAAAAGCAGACTTGAAGTTAAAAGGTGTGTCATTGTGAACCTAATTTGCATATCTTGCCATATCTTACCCAGAATCCTTTATTGCATTGAAAACAATGTATTCCAGAAGTTTTCTGTGGGAAAAACAAGCCGCCTGGCCTGTCTAGATTTGTTAATGAACTACACAATGAGTTATTTTCTCTATTTTGTGCGTAGTGGAGGATTTTAAACTCACCTTTTACCTCCCCCTAATTTTAAATGTTGTGTTATATATATATATACACACACACACCCCGTAGGCCACAATGTAAAGGTGCTGGTTTTTTTCACACCCCACTCCCGCCAATTTTAGACCCCAAAAGCAGCCTAGTTTTTTTATTAAAAAATGCTATTTGTTTTTATTATAATATATAACTACAATGCCCTCTATCTTGAGGGCATTTGGGGCACTGTAAGAAAATTAACCAGAGATCAGATTTCTGGTTAATTTTCTAAGTGCTAATTGCTACCGCAAGCTCATGGTAGCAATAACCAGCCACTTGTAATGGCAGTTTAATTATTACACGCCCTCAAACCAATATAATTCTTGATCCACGACCATTTGATTTTTCCAGTGCCACTGGCACACCCAATTCCTCCAACATTCCTTTCAATCAGTTCTTCAACACCTCACACTCCCAAAACTACTAAGATTACAGCTGTATTGTTCCCTTATCTCTGAACTAAAAGATAATGTTAAAAGGAGTTAAAGGCCTAAAAAATTGCACAGCACACCACACATCTGTCATACTATCAAAATACTACTGGCCTTGAAACCCCATCAGTTTGTTGATTTTTTTTTTTCTAGCAATGCCCCTGGGCCTATGATTTTTACCATGTTAACTGCCTCATCAAGAAGATGATATGGCATAATTAACTAACAGTGCTCTGGGTTAAGGCAAGCGCTGTTTCATTCTGAACTTTGTCTCTTTTTTTTTAGTACTGCACCTAAAGGAGATATGACTAGGCTTTTATAGGCAACTACTTAAATGTTCCCTCCACCGTCCCTAATTCTACTTCTTTCAATAGGTTTTTTTTTCATATTATTGGGTAATACTGTGCTAATGTAAAATTCCTAACCTTATGGGACCTCACTACCTTCCTATTGACTAGAATTTGAAAAACCTCTTTCAATTTGTTTGACAGAAGCTTCCTTTATTTTTATGATGGATAAATCTATAATTCTTTCAAAAGTTTATTCGTCTTAGGACTAGATTATAAGGGGAGAACAAAATATTGCTTCTGCGAAAGCGATATTTGAGCTCCACTTAGTAATACCAGTGCATGCAAACATGCACTGGTATTACAAGTTATGTGCAATGTGAAAGTAGACCTCACGTTTTAATTGCATGGAAGCTTTGCACTCATGAGATCATTCTTCCATAGGCTCTAATGCGAGACTCGTCCCTCATAGCATGAGAACTAGAGCAGCAAAGGGAGTAAGTCACGCAGAGATGTGCAGCAGATTGTGAATATATATGTATATAAATATTTATTTTTTAATATGTGTATATACACATATTAACATTTAAAGGGACAGTCTACACCAGAATTGTTATTGTTTTAAAAGATAGATAATCCCTTGTTTACCCATTCCCTAGTTTTGCATAACCAACACAGTTATATTTATATCTTTTTTACCTCTGTGATTATCTTGTATCTAAGCCTCTGCAGACTGCCCCTTTATTTGTTCTTTTGACAGACTTGCAGTTTAGCCAATTAGTGATGGCTCCCTGGTAACTTCACGTGCACAAGCACAGTGTTGTCTATATGAAAAACATGAACTAACACCCTCTAGTGGTGAAAAACCTGTTAAAATGCATTCTTAAGAGGTGGCCTTCAAGGTCTAAGAAATTAGCATATGAACCTCCTAAGTTAAGCTTTCAACTAAGAATAGCAAGAGAACAAATACAAATTGGTGATAAAAGTAAATTGGAAAATTGTTTAAAATTACATGCCCTATCTGAACCATGAAAGTTTTTTTTGGACTAGACTGTCCCTTTAACTATATGTACAGTATATGAGCATAAACATATATATTTACAGTTCCCATCGAGCGCTGTGTAATGGCAGTTTTCAGTGCTGCTTTTTTTATAACCTCCTGCACCTGCCAACTTTAACCCCTCATAACTGCCTCTAATTGCTACTGCGAGCTCGCGGTAGCATTAACCAGCAACTTGTAATGGCTGTTTATTTATCGCACACCCATAAATGGCAGCAAGCAAAAGCATCCAGGAATACTCCAACAAATGATGACAGGACAGCCACGGAAACATTATGTGATGGTCACAAAAAGATGAGATACAGTACCAAAAGATGACAAGAAGGTTGTCAAGGTAGGGGTAGGCAATTGTGACAACAATACCTGCAAATATGCTTGTTTTTACAGTTTTTGTATCTCCATCATACCGTTTATCATTAGGGGCATTTTCTTGCAGCATTGTATTCTGCACCTCAAGTGCCCCTTTCTCTTTTCCTGTTTGATTTTCAGAAACTTTAACCAACCTTTCGCCCTTATCAAATATACTAACCTTTAATAGCTTCCTCCCTTTATCTCCCATCTTCAGATTATCCTTTCTTTATTCTGTATCATAGTCTCTCCATATTTTTTGTAGAACTCTATCATTTGCTCATGATGTGCTGGCAAGAAGCATTCTACATACATCACTATCCCATTCATCACATTTTTTCGATTTAATTATTTTTTAAAATCTTTACCTTTTGAGCGCTTCGACGATAAGCGCATCTCTCCCGCCCGGCATTTTATCAAATTGAGTGACAGATGAAGATTCTTAAAAAGAACGAATCATTGTTTCTCCCCAGGCCGTGATGTTTATGCAAAGGGGCTGAACGCCCCGGGGGAGAAACAAGGATTCGCTCACAAGGTAAAGATTTACAAAAAATTATAAAATAAAAAAAAAATTGATAAATTAAACCCACCCTCATTTTGCAAAGTTTATCCGATGCCGTGAGGCAGTTGCGTGAAGTTGACGTTCACTTTAACATCACGCCAGCCTCTGTGTGATGTGGGAAAATATATAAAAAGCCTACATTTGTCCTACAGTGCATCAAGCACTTGTGACAAATGTTTAGAAATGGTGGACTTATGCACCACAGTGACAATACCCTCTTTCACCTGAAATGATCTAGAAGCCAAAAAATGTAGTGCCCCTAGTAATTTTGTCATTCCAGGGACATTCCTACTTGAATAACCCCCACTTTGCAGCCTGTTTTGCAACAGGGCATCTCAATTATGAATTTGCTCCTTGGTAAGCATGACATTTTCAACAACTTGCTTCTTATTCAGGGATGATATATCTAGCCTCACTCTGGGGATGTCAGGCCTACGTGCTCTCCTGTCATCATTGTCATGTGCCACAGCATGTCTCTTACCCTGCATTTTTCAGTTTTTGTTCTGAGTTTAGGCTAGGGGTGGGCTTATTTTTATAAATGTGTGTTGCTGGTTAACAAATGTGAAATTGGTGACTACAGTGAATAATGTGTGGGGGGTTTATCTTCAAATCAGCCAATCCTTTTTTTCAGGAGCAGTTTATAAGCATATACTGTACTTATCACTTTTATATGTAATAAAAAATATAATTGCAACATATGTAGTTGCATATTATAAATTCAAAGATACAATACTTTTGTTTATATGTTAATTTAAATATATAAGCCTTTCTCCTAACTTTAAAAAAATAAAAATAATAATAATATAATAATTATCAGACATTTATACATGTAAGTGAAGAGTCGTTTTATATATAATTACATTTTTATATGTCTTGAAAATATATATTGCATCCCTGGGCATAGGTCTCATTTGAGAGAGCGCTGCGGAATCTGTTGGCGCTCTACAAATAACCGATAATAATAAATAGGTAGATATATGCTCGCATCTATTTTTCAATGTGCATACATATTTATATTTCAACAAAAACACCAGTGCAACTATTCCTATATATGGGACAACAATATATATTACATATATCAATGTATTTCTACATTGACACTTGAATTGTTTGCAGGATTTCCAATTTTAATGAGAACCAGACCTCAAAAAGCTAATTTTTCTTCTTTTACACCTAGTTGAGTTGGGTGTAATTTTAATGAATGTATCAACAGCCTCCGACAGTGTATTAATGGTTTGTGCTTTCATTGAAATCCTGGTATAATTTATAGATTAACGGCTTATAATACTTTCTATGGGACGCAAAAATGTTTTTGGTAACCGGAGTATATGAGGTATAACGCGCCATTGGGAGCAGTCAATAAACGAAATTGCTTCCGACAGCATATTTATCGGTTTGCAAGCACACCCAAACCTAATTACGGCTTAATTGAAGTGAGCCCTGTGTCTCTATTATCAGGAACCTTTTCTGCAATATCAGATTTAACACATGTTACACCATACAGTCTCCAATAATATTTAGGGAGGTCTCACTTTAGGCCTGGTCCTTTTATCTGGCCTGCCATCACTGCTTTGAGAGAAAATAAAATATTAATAAAAGGTGTCTGACTTTGCTAAGGACCCATATTATTATCCCAAACTTGCAGAGGGAAGCCATTATTATTTTTACTTCATCGTGGACCTCCAATGCATGGGCATTGTGAAAATCCAAATGGAATAGCCCCATTCCAGGGTATACTGTTGCCCCATGTCTGGTGCTGAGACCAGTTGTTAGGCTTCAGCACAGGCAGTGGCTTTAGAAAGAAAGTTAACAATGGGAATTACCTGTGCTGTGCTGGGAGGCGGGGGGCAGGGCAGTGGCTGTGGAATGGGAGAGATAAGCAGGAAGGAGAGCAGGCTGGAAGAAGCTGCAGTCTCAGACAAAGGCAACAGCAACCTCCATTAAATTGGTGCTGGGAGGTGGGGGGCAGGGCAGTGGCTGTAGAAAGAAAGTTAACAAAGGGAATTACCTGTGCTGTGCTGTGCTGGAAGGTGGGGGGGGGGGGGGGGCAGGGCAATGGCTGTGGCATGGGAGAGACAAGCAGGAAGGAGAGCAGGCTGGAAGAAGCTGCAGTCTCAGACTAAGGCAACAGCAACCTCCATTAAATTGGTGCTGGGAGGTGGGGGGCAGGGCAGTGGCTGTAGAAAGAAAGTTAACAAAGGGAATTACCTGTGCTGAGGTGGGGGGGGGGGGGCAGGGCAATGGCTGTGGCATGGGAGAGACAAGCAGGAAGGAGAGCAGGCTGGAAGAAGCTGCAGTCTCCCTTGTGGTGTTTCCCATCTCCTTCCTTCACTGCTGCTCCTTGAAGGTGAGAGACTCTCATCTGTTTTTCCCTTCCATCTAGAAATTGCTTTGGAATCTTCATGTTTCCTGTTTTAAACCTGTGGGCACTCACTTTCAAGACTCTTTTTAGGCCCTTCCAATTTTATGATCTATCCAGTACTTATGTCTTCCTGCAGCAGCCCCCCCCCCCACCTAGGTCTGTGAGCTGACTTCTGCTCCTTCTCCACATTGATCTAGCTTTGTGAACCCATCCCTTAAACCATTCTGATCAGTACACTCTTTAAAGTTACAAGAAAATAAACGCTTTTTATCATTTTGCCATATTATTTTTTATTATTATTATTTTTATTATCAGGTATTTATAAAGTGCCAGCAGATTACGCAGCGCTATACAATTAATAAAACATTACAAGGATGCATTACATACACAAACAAACAAGTACAGTATTGGGGTACATTACAGTTGTAGGTGCAATAATTGAGTTATACAAAAGGAGAGGAAGGCCTTGCCCTTGAGCACAATCAGTAGTAGTTCACTTTAAATACAAAGTGGCCTACAGGTAGAGAGGCTCTCAAGCTTACAATCTAAAGGAGAAGGAATGGACACCGAAGGAAAGGAGAAGGGAAATATGTCTGATATGGCAGAGTAAACTGAGTGAGTAGTGATGTAAGCAAACAATAAGAAAAAGTGTGTGGTGAGTGGGCAAATAAGGATTGGAAAAGAGTAACAGAATGTGGTTAAGTGTCAGTACAGAAGCTGTGAGAATGAAGTAGTGTTTCTATCCTGGATTATTAGGGACAGCTGCACCCTATAGCTGTTAGGAGGTGTGTATATACTAAGGTTAAAGCCAGGGAGGGTGGTGGAGGGAGCATTGGAGGGGTAGTGCTTGCAGAGCAGGGTAAGTTGTGTAGTTAGAGGTGCAGCTGTAAGAAAGTGAATGGTAAGGTGAAAAATCATGGTTATAAAGTAAGGGGGAGGTGACAAGAGATTGGAATGTTACAATAATAAAAGTTAAAAGCAATTCCATATTCGCCCAACAGATATAAGAAATAAGTGCACTCAGTGTCTTGATTGGAAATATCTTTCAGATAAATTACCTTTTCAAATGGTTTGCAGAGCAGGATAAGTTGTGTAGTTAGAGGTGCAGCTTTTCAAATGGTTTGCAGAGCATAAAGATCAAATGTTAATTCAATTTCTATTAGCTCAGAATGTCTTTGAAAAGCAGCATTTTACATTACATTGAGAAAAAAATTTAGAAAGAATGTCCCAAAAAAATAGATAAACTAATAAGCACCGCACATTACATTTGTTACAGCCGTAGTTCTGCAGCTATCTTATGAATAATTTAAATATGGTAGCTTAAGAGAAAAGGAATGTTTACTTTTTTGAAAATTGTACTAATTTTATCCGAAAAAGTATGTTTGTATTTTTTTCCAACAAATAAAGACAAGATACTTTAGAGTATACATTTTAAATTATATATTTTAAATGGGAATCCACATTTTATTCAAGCAAATCATTAAATATAAAACAACAACACTATTAAAATAAAACATTTTCTTATATATACAATATATCAAACCAGAAATCAGGTTAAGTTGTACCAAACAATGTTTTCTTGCCAGGGTAGAAATATATAGCAGCCCTGATAGTTTTATTTATTTTCCTTCCCAATTCTAAGCAGATCCTATCAAGCTTTAGTTTGCCTAAAATAAAAAAAGGACCAACCATCTACATTACATTTTGCTGGTCATGGATATAGTTCATTGTAATAACTGCTATCTATTGGATGGCTACTTCCTCTGCAAGCTGCTTATTTCATCTCTTTTCTGTGAGGGGTGTAAGTTTAGGTATCTGTTGGTTTGGCGTAGGCGTAGGGGAGAGAATTGGTTGCTCATAGAGTGGCTGCAAAATAGCTTATGTGCAAGGGACTCTTCAACAGCTGTGAGTGTGAATCCTCATTCAGTGGATAAAACAGCCATAACTTATTCCGCCACTGCTGATTTCTCGCATACAATGTTCTGTTTCCATGTTGAAAAGATATTTTTTTTACATTTGTTTTGGGGGATGTCAGATGTTGTAGTCTCTGTTAGGCTTACAGATGACATACAACAGTATTTTTCTTTTATGATTGCTTACAATTGAATGTGACATTATATTATTACTATTATTATTATTATCAGGTATTTGTAGAGCGCCAACAGATTCTGCAGCGCTTATAGCCACAATATGTTTCTAAAAAATTTAAATTTAATGGTAGTGATATTTGCCTATGGGAAAAAGTATAAAATAAGTGATTTTTGTACCCCCCCCAACAAAAACAACCCAAAACAAAAACAATTTTTAAAATAAATGAATATCCTTACATTGATCAGTTAGGTATATGCAATTCTGTATCCCTTTGCTTATCATTTCTCCTAACAAACTCATCATCTCAGTGAAAAAAAGAAAAAGAATATTCAGAACACATTTTACTACTAGAATTATAAAGTTGCAGAAAAAATATGGTATGACTACACTCTAACAAGGGGACATAGTGCTTACTGGATGCTAAAATGAAAAATTAGTCTACCAACTCTCTATTCACTACAGTCTAAACCCAAGCATAGTCAGCAGACTAAAGTTCAGAAGATTTATGTTGTGCATGATATCATGGTGATATGATACCCAGCCAATGGATTCCATATGAGAGTCATGTCTGTTAAAGGACCAGTCAACACAGTAGATTTGCATAATCAACAAATGCAAGATAACAAGACAATGCAATAGCACTTAGTCTGAACTTCAAATGAGTAGTAGATTTTCTTTCTGACAATTTTAGAAGTTATGTGTCTTTCCACTCCCCCTGTACCATGTGACAGCAATCAGCCAATCACAAATGCATACACGTACCATGTGACAGCCATCAGCCATTCACAAATGCATACACACTTATTCTTGCACATGCTCAGTAGGAGCAGGTGACTCAAAAAGTTTAAATATAAAAAGACTGTGCACATTTAGTTAATAGAAGTAAATTTGAAAGTTGTTTAAAATGGCATGCTCTATATGAATAATGAAAGTTTAATTTTGATTGAGTGTCCCTTTAATCACTATAAGCTGGGAAGTGCTTTCCCTATGTGCCACCCTTGTTAAATGCAACCTGGGTCACATTATCTTACCTAATCCAGTTTAAACAAAAAACCCTTGTTCTGACTATTTTTAGGGCATGGTGGTTAAAGGGACATGAAACCCAAACATTTTCTTTTATGATTCTGATAGAGAATACAATTTTAAACAACTTTCCAATTTACTTCTATTATTTAATTTGCTTCTTTTTATTGTTGTTCTTTGCTGAAAGGTTTATCTATGAAAGCTCAGGAGCAGCAAAGAACCTAGGTTCTAGCTGCTGATTGGTGGATGCATATATATATATATATATATATATATATATACCGATTGTCATTGGCTCAAACATGTTCAGTCAGCAACCAGTAGTGCATTGCTGCTCATTCAACAAAGCATACTAAGAGAACAAAGAAAAAAAGTTAATAGGAGTAAATTAGAAAGTTGCTTAAAATTGCATGCTCTATCTGAATCATGAAAGAAAAAAAATTGTGTTTCATTTCCCTTTAACTAGCTTCTGATCTGGTACTTGCAGATTATTTAGGCATAATCTTATAAGCAAAAGTCAGTATGTAAATGCATGGGCTGCAATTAGCTTTTCAGATAGATAGGATATTAATATTTGGCACAAAACAAAAATGTAGATATTTTGTCAACATTTAAAAAAGATATATAGGAATCCGGTCTTCATTTAAATTTATGGTGAATATATAAGATGTGGGGGAAAAAAACTCCTCCATTTTAGAAAATATTCAATAGGTTATTGCATAGCCCATCTGTACCTCAGCCACAGAAAACCAGAACTACCAATTTATGTATGTGGCAGAGGAAATCGGGAAGTAATATGCAAATTAGCTAAAGAATACCACAATTTTAAGTATCCATTCTAAACATATGTTCCCTCATGTTAGTGCAATGTTGCACTGGGTAGCTTTTAAAGGGATACAATACCAAAAAAAAAAATGTTTAAAAAGATAGATAATCCCTTTATTTACCAGTCCCCAGTTTTGAATATCCAACACTGTTATAAAAATATACTTTTTACCTCTGTAATTACCTTGTATCTAAGCTTCTGCAGACTGCCTCCTTATCTCAGATCTTTTTACAGACTTGCATTTCATGCAAATAGTGCTGACTCTTAAATAACTCCACATGCATGAGCACAATAAAACACATGCACTAACACCCTCTAGCTGTGAAAAACAGTCAAATGCATTCAGATAAGAGGCGGCCTTCAAGGGCGTAAGTTAGGTGTTCAGCTTTTTGTGCTCGTGTGGTTAGTGCGCAAGCAAAAACACTTTACTTTCAACTCATAATACGAGCGCAACCTGACGCGCATTAAAAGCTTACTCCTGGCACACTTTAATATTGATCCACTTGTAAACTTGTTGTGTGGTTCTTAGGTGTCATGGAAGCTATATTTCTGTTATTTTGTCTTAATATCGTTTTTTTTTTTACTTTTTATTTTATTTATTTTTTTAAATCCAATATTTCCATAATTACTTGTTTTGCTTATCAGTTTTCATGAGCATATACCCAAAGGAATATTCATATTTTTGCATTCTTATTTTAAATGTCATGCATTTCCAGATATCACAGATCATTAGTTCAAGATACTAAGTAGCTAAATGTCACAAAGGGGTAATTCATTAGAAGTTGAAAACATATCCTGTTGTGATAATTAGTACCATTAGTGTTGACATGGCTTAAATGAATTGCTTTATTTTTTAAATAAAATAAAAATAAAGAGAAATTAAGAAAAGTAATAGATCACCACATTTTTTAAAAAAAAATATTTTGGATTTAATGAAAACCTGTAATGAAGAAGTGCAATCGAAAACAGTCATATGCTTGGTAAAAATAAATACAATTATTCAAATCTGTAACTTTTATCAAAGGCATAAGACTGTATACTTTACTATATTTACTGTTCTTAAAGGACCAGTCAACACATTAGATTTGCATAATCAACAAATGCAAGATAACAAGACAATGCAATAGCACTTAGTCTGAACTTCAAATGAGTAGTAGATTTTTTTTATAACAAATTTCAAAGTTATGTATATTTCCACTCCCCTTGTACCATGTGATAGCAATCAGCCAATCACAAATGCATATACGTATAGTCTGTGAATTCTTGCACATGCTCAGTAGGATCTGGTGACTCAAAATTTGTAAATATAAAAGACTGTGCACATTTTTTTTAATGGAAGTAAATTGGAAAGTTGTTTAAAATTACATGCTGTATCTGAATCATGAAAACTGAATTTAACCTGAGTGTCCCTTTAAGTTTATTTTCCATTAAGTAAAACAATCTTAGTCCCACTTAATCAAGTAGTCCAAACAGATAACTGATGCGGCAAAGGATGACAGTCTTGTCCCTCTAGTTTTGTGCACAGGTCAGCTCTTCTTCAACAAAAGAAAGGGGTAGAATTATTAAATGCCGAGCGGACATGATTTGCACAATGCCGCCCTCTGCTCACTGGCGGCCAATCATCTCAATGGTTGCAAAAATTCAGTTAGAAAACTGAACAAAAGAGTGATACTCTATAAGCACTCACGGCCACCCCTAGTGTGAATTATGTAGAAGGTTGTTTGTCATAAATGAATAAAACATAAACTTTATTGAAACAATTTTTAAAAAGTGGCTGTAAATTAAAACTAAAGTGCTAGCAAAAATACAGTTCATAATAGTTTTTAAATTCCACATTTGCTAGTGCTTGTATATTGTTGCAGCAATCTGCAAAAATTGCATGGCTGTGTGATATTACACAGTGAGATAGCAAATAGATTCAGCAGTTATGTACCAACTCTTATGTAAACTTAGCAGTTAGTGGGATGCTGCTCAGAAAATCCTCAATTACTGCCCAATATTAAAGGTGGTTTACTCCTATACAATCAGTGAAGGTCACATAAGATACTGCGGTTAAAACTTATAAAATAACCAAACGTGTGCAATGTCTGATGTCAGGTAAAGTGTTAAAGGGATAGTAAACTCAATTTTATTCTTTTATTATTCGGATAGAGCATGCCATTTTAAGCAACTTTCTAATTTACTCCTATTATCAAATTTTCTTCGTTCTCTTGCTATCTTCATTTGAAAAGGCAGGAATTGAAAGCTTTGGAGCCAGCCTAATTTTTGTTCAGTACCCTGGATAGGGCTTGCTAATTAGTGCCTGCATTTAGCCATCCAATCCTCAAGCGCAACCCAGGTTCTCAACATAAAATGGGCCGTCTCCAAAGCTTTTATTCCTGCTTTTTCAAATGAAGATAGCAAGAGATCAAAGAAAAATTGATAACAGAAGTAAATTAGAAAGCTGCTTAAATTTGCATGTTCTATCTGAATCATGAGAGAAAAAAAAATTGGGTTTAGTATCCCTTTAAACACTTTTTGCATAGTAATCATTCATAGTAACTTATATGTGATTGCACTGTATTGTAAACAAACGACCACAATTGATTAATTGTAATTGGTGCTGCAAGCTTTATAACTTCAGCTGTGTTTAGCGTCTAAGCGGCGATGCTGTCACAGAGTCAGATAGTAATTAGTATTATACCAAGTAAATTTGTAAGGCAATATCTGTTAGTTATAGGATAGATTGTGCCATTATGCCCATGTAAGCTAAGCCATACAAGATACTTGGAAACTATAAAATATATATATATCTAGAGCAATTTACATATTACTGTGTAACAGTTAATATCCTGAGAACAACTGTATAATCATAGTTTGATTGAGCTAATTATCGCTGCAAGTTTTTAAAAAAATAAATGGAGCTCCCACCAGCCCACTCCCCTTCCCTCCTTAACATGTTCCGGCTTTATCAAAAGGCCGCAAGCAGGGGCTGTCAATCATCACAATCATATCACTGTATTTATACACATATCTGTATATATGTTTAATGTCTTGGAATTAAGATGTAAAAATATGCAAATTTTTCTAAAGAGGTGATTCATATATATCTAAAGACAGTACCAAACTTTGGGACTTTTAATAATGAAGAAAATTGCTTTAAAAATGTTTTAGGTGTTGAAACTAAGGCTATTTCTTCTTCATGTTACTAAAAAAAAAATAAGAGACTTTTTGAACCAAAGCTGTTAGGCATCTGCCATGGTGGAGTGTAACTGTAATTATAGTATATGAAATACACAATCACTGGAATTAAACACAGTGACCTTTTATTGAAAGGTTACTATAATAAAAAAAAACCCAGAAGTGAATACAAAGCAAGTATATAAAGTGTAACAATCTTAAATCTAATCTAATCAGCAATATTCATAAGTGGATACTAACAAGTGATAGGCCCTCTAACACTTCAAACATGTAAATTGCTGATTAGATAGTACAATTAGCCCCCCAAACATATCTATAGCCCTGCAGAACATTTTAGAGAGAGAGATTACAAGTTGAACACAAATGTTAGCATAAGTGTGATAATGAAATATCACGCCCACTCTAGCTTGCGTTCATATTAAAAGTTGTAAGTAAACGTGACCGCAAAAGTGCAAATTAAATTTGAACTAGACATGTGCGTTTTGTTTCGTTCCAAATCTAAATTTGGATGAGTTCGCCAAATTAAGAGATTCGAATAAATTCAAATTTCCGAATTACCCTAGCAACAAAACTAAATGAATAAATCCAAATTAGTTCGGATTTATTTGTTACATTCTAATGGACTAATCACAATTCAGTATACAAATTAAATTTATAATTACAATTCAGTATAAAAATGTAATTTATAATCACAATTCAGTATAAAAATTAAATTTAGTTAGATTTAGTGAGATAGAACAGTGAAATAATTCCATTTGTGTAACTTGGAACCATCTGAATCAACATAACACATACCGAACATCCGAATTTACGAATTGAATCAAAAACGAATACATCCAAATTTATTTTAATCCGAATGAAGCTGAAACTAATACATTCGAATGTATACGAATTCAAATTGATCCGAAAGAAATTCGAAAAAATACAAATCGGTCCAAAACGAACCAAAACACATTTTGCAGCTGCGCACATGTCTAATTTGAACTCGCCGGGTGTCATGCTCAGCAGAGTGGGTTCAGGTGTTTGGAGCTCATATGTAGCGCTGTCAAAATTAGTTTCTTCTCGAGCACTAAAAGGGGCCAGTGGAATGGACGTCTCTGCTCTACTATACCTTTTAGGCATGGTAGCAAACAGACAGGCAAATGGGAAAAGGTCTAGTCAAGAAGTTTAATGTGTCTTTATCCAATAAACCCTTTCAACTTAAGTATTCAATGTTAGGTCAATCTCAGACTTAAAGAGTGTTTATGGTCATTCCTCAATTTCAAATTGATTTATAAATGCAAAGAGTACAAAAGGGAAAATTAGATTCAGTACAGGAGAGAGAAAGGGTTCATTAAGGAGAAGGTTAATTGTTATAAAGTTTATTGATTGGGTGTTGATTTACATTGTTTCAAGTTCATATTTGGTAAGAGAGAAAGTTGTTCAATTTGTTTACATTTGTTTCGTTTTTTAAAGTTGGTTATTAAATTGAGCACTAACTTTTTGCAATGATCCTGAAACAATAATCTCCAATAGTTTTCTCTTTTGTATATTTATTCTACCATATAGATCATGATGTCATTAAATCTAATGCATAAAACAAACAACGTTTTGGATATGCATCCTTAATCATGTCTAATATGAATACAATTAAAATCAACCTTAAATAGACCATAGCCACACTCACATACACCTCTATTACTCTTAACCCTTACCTATACAGAGTCACATCTATATCAAAAGACAATGCCCTCTAGTGGTCAAAATATATATAAGTTAAACACATAGTCAAAGCTGACATTTGGATCAAATAATTTTTATGAGAGAATTCTATTATATTCAACATATTTACATTCCATATTTAAACTGATTAGACATCTGTTTATTACAAACTTATACCCCAGTCCATTTCTCTATTCATCCCATTCGGGATCATGGTACCTAATTCATCTATCCAATATAACTCTCTATTACACAGAATTTTGGCTCTATTACCCCCTCTCCTGTGCATCCTTACATGCTCCAGTATCTGAAATCTCGACTGATTTATTTGATGTCCTGCCTTAATAAAGTGGTTGGATACTGGGGCCTCCAAGTTACCTGTCCTAATATTGCTCTTATGTTGATTGATGCATTCACGCACCTTGCGGGTGGTCTCGCCCACATACCCCAGTCCACACAGAAACTTAATTAGATAAACCGCATAGTTAGTATTATAGGTAAAATGATCCCTAAGTTTATATTTTTTACCAGTTCGAGGATGTGTACATATGGGGGCCTTTTATAATGCTATTACAATTTTGACATCCCAGGCAGAGAAAACAACCCAGGTTGTTCTCTCCAATATATCTTTGACTTTCCTTTTTTGAACCAACATCTGCCCTCACTAATGTGTCTCTAAGATTTTTACCTCTTCTAAAAACAGTCATGGGAGGACTCATAAATTCTTTAATGTCATGGTTTGAAATCTGTAAATCATGACAGTGTTTTCGCAAAACTTTTTGTATCTGGCTACTCCAGGGGGAATATTCATTAATGAAAATCATTCTAGGGACATCCTTCTTCCTCATTTGATGTTTCAATAAAGTAGCACAAGGGATTTTCAAGACATCGTCTATACCCTGATCAATAATCTCAGTTGGATACCCCCTCTGTTTGAAGAGTCCACCCATTTCTACAAGCCTCTTTTTAACCAAATTCTTATCAGAGACAATCCATCTCACACGCATGAGTTGGCGTCTGGGCAGACTCTTCACCAGAGCAGGAGGGTGTGCACTTTCAAAGTGCAATAAATTATTGCAATCCATTTGTTTTTTATAAAGGTCCACAGCTAATGTATCATCCTTTTTGTACACTGAAGTATCTAAGAAGTCATTTCTCTCTTCACTTACATTTAGCTTGAACTTGATATGCTGTGTGGCACAATTCAGATTCCTAACAAAAGGCTCCAGGGTCCCAATGTTGCCCAACCATACTCCAAAAATATCATCTATATAATGCCACCATGTGGCGCCATATAGATGAAACAACCTCAAACAATAATCTCCAATAGTTTTCTCTTTAGTATATTTATTCTACCATATAGATCATGATGTCATTAAATCTAATTAATTTTCTTATTTGTATTGTTTGGAGATATTAAAATTATGCTAAATGAGCCTGTTAACTATTTAGATTAATAAAAAAAAATATATATATATATACACAGAATCAGTTAGTACTTAGACGCAGGAAACTAAAAAAATATAATTTTTAAAACTGAAATGCAGACTAAATTGTTCTCCATACACAATGTGCTTTCCTATTTATCTTCTCCGGGACTTATATCATATATCCATCAGTCCTACATTTAAGTGCTCTCTTCTAATATGTATAATATTTCCACTGTGTTACTATTACGGTTTAATTGTACCTCCACTATACAGTGACCACAGTCTATGTAGTCTGGCATTTTCTTTTCTTCTTTTAATCTTTTTCTATCCAATCTTTATGCACTCTACACAAGCCCAAATATCTCAATGTTTTGATACATCTAGCATGGACTTGTCTAAAGTGATTATACATTTTCTAATCTGTTTCCCCTTTCTCAATTTCCCATATGTGTTCCCTTATTCTTTTCCTTAAGGTTCTATTCATTTCTGTAATATATTGGGGGTTTTTTTTAAAATTCACATTTTAAAATATGAATCACTTTCCTTAACTGTGCATATCATTGTGTCCTTAATTATATTATGTTCTCCTGTTACCTTTGAAGAGATACTTGTCTTTTTACTTCCTGTATCTACAAGATTTACAGCAAAAAATGGGAAAAACACACAGTTATCATAGATTTTCATGTACAGTAGGTTAACATTTTTCGAAATTTTAGCTGGTTCTATAAAGGCTAGCATGTTTTTTTTTTTAATTTTCATTCTATATACAACTTTTGGTCTAAGGTCTAATTTTTCAACTAAAATTGGGTCTAACTTCAGGATTAGCCAATATTTTTTTAGGGTTTTCTCCATCTGTAATCTTTAATGAAAGGCATATTTAATGTTGTTTATATTTTCTATTATGCAACTTTTTTTTCTCTGTACTTTAAATGTTTGTATCTATATTTCCTTTTTCCTTCCTCTATATATTTTCTTGAACTTTATTCACATCATAAAACTCACAAAAATTTTGCTGTAATCATTTTTTTTTTTTTTAATAATCATCTTTATTGATCATAAGTACGAAATATATAGATACAGACAACGGTACACTTACCATAAAGATATACACGTTACAATTCGTACTTTCGTTTGCTAGAACAGTTTCAATTAAAGATGGTTTCTTGAACAACAATAAAACTTATATCATAAAAATAACAAACAAAAACAATACTGATCGCTGATGTCCACTTTCTCTCTGAAAAACCGCATATTTATCACAGTGTACTTAACATGTATAATTTATCATTATACATTTGACAAACCATAAGGGCTATAACTGTTTATGTACATAACACCATATACTAATTATTAAAATATTGCCTACCATATCTGGGATTTGTCATCTGTACATCCCTAATGGGGAGGAGGGGAAGGGGGATCCTCCGACCTTGCGTCCGGGTGTGGATCAGGTACAGGGGGTTGTAAGCCTGCAGGTGTCAGTGAGTCCTCCCACAGGAATCTCATGTCCTGAAAAAATTATAGTCTGTGTCTTTTTAGATATCCAAACTCTTCTAAACCTAATAACTCATCAACTTTTGCCAGCCATGCCTGTCCTGTCAGAGGGAATGATGTCTTCCATTTTAAGGCTATCAAGACCTTAGCGCTATTTAGTCCAACTTGCAGTAACTGTCTCCTAAGCTTACAGTGAATTTTCGGAAATTTGTTAAGTAGGACCATGTGTGGTGTCAAACAGATCTCTAATTAGACTTTTCCTAAAGTGGTTCTCTATGTATTGCCAGAAATGTGCTAGTGTTTCACACTCCCACCACATGTGTAAATAACTACCTTTCATTTTACACCCTCTCCAACATTGGACGCTGGAGGATGGGTAGATAGAATGTAATCTTGCTGGTGTCAGGTACCATCATGTCAACACCTTGAAATTAAGTTCAAGTATCTTAGGTGACGTAGAGGATTTTCTAGTGTATTGAAATATTAATCCCCAATCATTATTGCTCAGTGTATCACCTAGGTCTCTATGCCAATGGTTGGTGTATGCGGGTAAGTCAGTCTTCAGATGTGTCTGTAATATGCTGCGCATTTTTGAGAGCGTGTGGGACATCGGTGCGCTGGCAGAGCAAGCCTTTTCAAATGGAGTTTTTTGTCTTAAGAAATCTGCCTTGTACGGCGTTGTGTTTACGAAGTGTGTGAGTTGCATGTATTTCAGCCAGGGGTGATAGGCGCCATGTGCTATCTCTTTAATTTCTTCCCTATTCAAAAGTTTGCCTTCTCGCAGAAATTCTCCCAAGGGAGTAGTATATCCCCATTCTGTCAGTCTCTGATAGTTCTTATCTAATCCCCCTGTTAGTTCAGCATTCAATGGTATAGGGAAAAAGCAGTGTCCCATTCTTCAAAAAAAATGTTGGTGTATTGGGAGTGTCATGCATTGTGGGGGTCTCAAAGATTTGGGCACCCAGCAGAGGGCCCTTACTGTGGGGACTTTTAGTATCTGCGAATCGATTGCTATCCAAGCTTTATGTTTTGATGTATTATGCCAATCAAATACCCTTTGAAGTACTATCACGTCTAGATACAGTTTTATGTTCGGTAAACCCAGGCCACCTGATCTGGTTGGTCTGTACATTATGGCTCTGTTTACACAAGGTTTACACGATTCCCAGGCAAACCTGTTTATATAGCTCTGAAGTTGAAAAGAAAACCATCTAGGTAGGGCAACAGGCAGAGCCTGTAATATATACAAAATTCTAGGAAGAGTAGTCATTTTTATGCATTGGATTCTGCCCCACCAGGAGATAGGTTTTGTTGCCCATGTGTTTAAGTCTCTTTGTGTCGTTAACATCAAAGTTTCATAATTATTTTTAAAAAGTGTTTTAGGATTCAGGGACAGATAAATACCTAGATATTTGAGAAAGTCAGATTGAAGTTTCAATCGGCAGATTTCTGAGAGCTTTGCAAATGCTTCCTGATCTAGAGAAATATTTAATAACTCCAATTTTGCTATGTTCACTGCAAAATTGGAATATCTTCCAAATGTATCTAATTCTTGCATGATTACATTTAAGGATTGGGCTGGGTCAGTAATTGTAAAAAGGACATTGTCCGCATATAACACAATTTTAAAACTATGTGGGCCAATTTTGATTCCCTTTATGGATTGATTGTTTCGAATGTGTGCTGCCATTACTTCCATAGTCAGGATAAACAGAAATGGAGACAAGGGGTAGCCCTGCCTTGTTCCATTGCCAATTTTGAATGGGTGTGATAGAATACCATTCGCTTTAACTCTTGCGGTGGGGTGGGAATATAGGCTGAATATTCTATGGAGCATGCGGGGTCCTATCCCTATTTCTATCAGAGTTTCATTGAGGAACTGCCAATCTAGCCTATCGAAAGCCTTCTCTGCATCAGTCGCCAAGAAGACTGACGGTATTTTGTGGTGTTTGGCATATGAAATGAGGGTAAGGGCTCTTATCGTATTATCCCTCGCTTCTCTATGAGGGATAAACCCGACCTGGTCGGTGTGAACTATATCTTTAAGTAACCTATTCAATCTCTTAGCTAGAATCTTACCTAATATTTTTAGGTCTATATTCAGTAATGATATAGGCCTGTAACTTTTAGGGTCTGTAGGAGTTTTGTCTTGCTTTAAAATGACTGAAATTTGGGCCTGTTGCATCTCTATTGGCAAGGGACTTCCTCCGTCTATGGTTTGAAACAGGTTTAGAAGATGTGGTGCTAAAGAAGATCTGTACATCTTATAGTACATGTTAGTGAACCCATCTGGGCCTGGGCTCTTCCCCGGGGGTAGATCAGCAATGACTGAAAGGATTTCTTGTAGTGAGATGGGTGCCTCAAAGTCTTCCTTTAACAATGTCTGAATTTTCTGTAAATTAGCCTCTTTTATGTAATTTTGTAGGTTAATTAATCTGTTAGGGGATTTGTCTGTCTGCAAGTTATATAACTCCGAATAGTATATCCCAAATTGATCTGCAATGTCTTTGCTGTCTATCAAGTGTTGTCCTAGTGGTGTTATCAACTTACTAATATGGGATTTCGCATTTTGTTTGTTGAAAAGTCTAGCTAATCGAGGCACTGACCTGTTACCTTCAAAAAAGTAGATTTTTCTAAATGCTAGTGCTTTCCTCTGAGCTTCTTTGGATAAAATATTGTTGATGTCCTGTCTTACTTTTGTGATGTATGCTAAGAGTGTTTTATCTGACGGTTTGTTCTTGTGCTGCACTTCTAGGCTATATAATTGAGTTGTCAATTTCACTATCGAGGAGTGGTAGTGTTTTTTTAGTGTAGCTTTTTGTTTTATACATTCTCCCCTGATGAACGCCTTATGTGCCTCCCATACAAAACTGGGGTGTGTGTCCCCATTACTATTAAATTGAAAGTATTCTTTAATTGCTTTTTGCAGCACCTCCTGGACAGGAGGATAATGGAGAAGGGAGTTATCCATTCTCCATATAAAAGGTATTGTCGGTGTGTCAGGCCACTCTAGATCCATGCTGACAGCTGAGTGATCAGACCACGCTTTCGAGCGAATGTCTTTGTCCTTTAAAAGGGACAAATGATTTCTATTTATAAATAGGTAGTCAATATGAGAGTATGTAGCCCAAGGGTGAGAATAGAATGTGTAGTTATGTTGTGTTGGGTGCTGTACCCTTTATGTGTTGATTAGGCCCAGCTCTTTCATGCATGCAAAAGCCATGTTCGGTGCTCTTGTCTTAGTCTGCCCATGTTTTGAGGAGGAATCTAAAGCCGGATCTAATGTAGTATTAAGATCCCCTCCCATTATAATTGTCCCCTTCCTATGCTCCAGGATCAGTGAGAGCAGTTTATGGTAAAATCTACGCCGACGGCTAAGAGGGGCATAGACATTAACTAATGTAATTGGTTTATTGAATAGAAGGCCAACCAGAATTAAGATCCTTCCCTCTGTGTCTGTGACTTTATTATTTAATTGGAAGTGTAGATGTTTGTGGAATAATATGCTCACCCCCTGTTTTTTAATATGATAAGCGTTATGATAGCCCGCGGGAAAGTCTTTTGAGATCAAAGAGGGTTCTGCGCCTGCCATAAAATGGGTTTCCTGTAGGAACACAATTGAATGAGAGTGTTTAGCGAAATGTTTAAGGGCCACTGTGCGCTTATTCGGAGAGTTAAGTCCTTTTACGTTTTGTGATATCACCTGTATTCTAGGCACTGTCATGATCTTTGCCGTAAGGGACTATAAGCATCTGTCGGGGTTGGCTTACCTGATGCAGGGAGATTTGCAGAGGTCGGAGGTATCCCCCATGGTCAAGTTCTATAAACATAGCTGTAGGTGGAAGTATGTGATCAAAATAGTAGAAAGGACACATTCTCTTGAGTAGATCTCTGAGGGTTACAAGTACAGAAATATCAGCAATCAGTACAATTGACAAACAGCAACAAAAACACAAATAAAACAAATAACACAAATGTCTACGATTATCAATCATAAGATTAGAACTAAGCAGTTTCTTCTCAAATTATAACTAAGCTACAAGTGAGTGGGGGGAAATAAGGCTGGTGGCTTTACCTATCCACTCTAAAACTGGGTAAAAATTATTTTTCTTTTATTAAACAGTGATATTTATATAATTCAACTGGGTTTTCATAGTGGGAGCTAGTAAGTCTCAATTATTTGCCCTTCGTTAAAACTAAGTATAGTATGAAATGGCTACCACAGACAGTATTTCACAGTGGGTCCGCAGAATGTCTGGAAGAGGCAGATTCAGATGTCTCAGTGTTTCTTCTTTTCGTAGGCATCGTGGGCCAGTTTCTTCTTTGTGGTTTAGGTGCAGCTGCTTTTTGTTGGTTTCTACCTTTATCAGTCTCTGAAAGTCCAGGTAGAGACGGGGGAGCTATATTTAATTGTTTATAGAACTGTTCTAAGTCCTCCGGTCCCCGGTAAATATATGTTTTTTTGTCTTTCAGGACCTTGATGGCGAAATGAAATCCCCAGCCGTAGTTTATTCCTAAATCCTGGAGATGTAGTGTTAAATATCTGGCCTCTTTGCGTTTAGCCAAAGTAATCGGGCTAAGGTCAGGGTAGATCTGAATAGTGTCTTCTCCGAAATGAAACAGTGATTTAATCCTAGCCGCCTGAAGCAGTTTTTCCTTATCTGTGAATTTATGGGTGCAAAGAATCACATCCCTAGGGGGCATGCTGTCAGGAGGTTTGGGCCTCAAGGCTCTGTGAGCTCTGTCAAGCGTGATAAGCTCCTTTTCAGGATCTAATAGGTATTTAAACAAATTTTGGAGATAGGAGGGTAGTTGCTGTGGCAATATCTTCTCTGGTATGCCACGGATCCTAAGATTTTGGCATCTGCTCCTGTTATCAAGGTCTTCCATTTGTCCCTGCAGGTGCTCAATAGCCTCATGTTGAAACTGAAATGCCTGTGTTGTGTTGTCTGAGGATTTATTTGTGTCCTCCATCTTCTCTAATTCCAACCCTCTGTCTCCTAGTTCACGGATATCTCTTTTTACTTCTGCTAGGCCGTCTTTTATGGCTCTGCTGACTTGTTGCATGATATTTGAAAGATCTGATTTGGTAGATAATACTTGGAGGTCAGCCTGTCTTATTGGAGTTGTGTCGTCTATTACAGGAGTGGTGGCTTGGGATATAGAGTCTTGGTGGTCAGGAGTGAGTGATCTCATCTCCCCTGGTGGGGATGCATCTTGGCTTTTGAAATATGAGTTTAGTCTGCCTCCTACTCCTGTATTTCCTTTGATTGATTTCTCTGCTTTATTTTTATATTTGGAGGCCATTCTACAAACAATGTCTCTCTGGCTGTCTTTCAAAGGCTCTATATGCTCTGCGATGTGCACAGTGAAGTATTACAGGTCCTTATAAATCCCTGACTTTATAATATATAGATATATATTAAATGCTCTAGTCTTTAGTAGTCAATTGAGTTTCTGTGTCTGCTGCATGCAAATAGACGATACACTTACAATCCGCATAGGCCCATCAACCCGGATTGTAGTAAAGTTGCCAGCTGATGTCAACTCCCTTCACAGCCGTCAGTGATCCTCGGTCACTATCTACTAGTAGGACGGTATCTACTATGTTATGAGCTGCTGTGAGGTGCTCGTTGCCAGAGTATATATCTGAGGCTGTTTTTTATTTTCTCCGTCTCCACTTTCCAGGTGTTAATCTGCGTCACAGCTCTAACCGTTTATAGGCCCTCCGTGTGGCGTTGTTTACAGCCCGTCGGGTGAGTGTCTAATTGTCAAGTTCACAGGGGCATGGTCACTCCGTAAAGGTTTACTCACTGTGATTGTGACTTCTGCTGTGTTCCAGGCAGCCGATGCCTCTTTATCCCTGCGCCATATATTTTTCTATGCACATCAGATTGGCCTAATGCTGTAGCCACCGTTCGTTATTCACAAGGGCTTCTTTCTCGGTATAAGTACATCTACTAAGCTTCCCAAGTTATTCTGAATGATAATGCAACCCAATGATGATCAGTTATAAGTTATATAATGCCCATTAGAGTTATCTTAGCCGGAGCTCTGGTTTAGTGCGACCATTTCCCTTGCTGGTCAGCTCCGCCCCCCCCCAATCATTTATTTTGATCATTATATAAATTTATTATGGAGAAGTTTCTCCTCGCTCTCAAACATTATTTTGGAATATTATGTAGCCAACAGATCAGGTGGCAACTATTAGAGCGAATTTAGTTATTGTCAACTTGTTTTAAGGGAGTACTGGTTACAAAACGTATCTCTGTATACAGATCTAAAAAGGTAATTTTTGGGGGGTTCTATATTCTGATGTAAATCTAATCCCATAGACACGTACATTCATATCTTGTAAAAACATGGTAAGATCTTGTAATGTTCCTTTCCATGTCTGTAAGCAATTGGAAACGTTTTATTCCATACACAAATAATCAAACGGTTACTATATTAGCAGATTATATTAGAACTTTACTTCTGGAGAATATATATACAGTATTTATATATGTTTGTGTATGTATATGTGTGTGCATATTTATATATATTAAACAGCATATATATGTCTTTAAGAAAGTTACACCGTTTTCACTTTGCTGTCTTGCTCTTAGGCAGTGCTCTAACTAGAAGGAGAAAGGGGGCCACATTCTAGTGAAAAGCACTTTGTGTATGAAGAGTCATTTTGTTTTGAGAACACTTAAGTTAACTAACACTGTAATGCTCGTGGGATATTCCACTATCAGACCGAATTCAACCAGTAGTCTTCTTATCCCAGTGACGAGACGGAAAGATAGGGAATATCCCAGAGCAGAGAGAATACGCAAGATGAGGTAGCCGGGACACTCACCACAGGCAGGATAGTCTGCGGTGGCAACAGACAGTTCAGGGGTAAACCACTAGAAAGGTCAGACAGGCAGGATTTGGCAACATTAAGGCAATCCAAAGGTAAACCACTTGAATGGTCAGACAGGCAGGTTTTGGCAACAGTAAGGCAGTCCAAAGATAAACCACTTGAATGAACAGACAGGCAGGTTTTGGGAACAGTATGGCAATCCAGTACTTTAAGGATTAAGCAAGCAGAGTACTCAGGCAGAGTTAATCAACAGTGAGGCAATCCAGTACTTTAGGGGTTAAGCAAGCAGAGTAGTCAGACAGGCAGAGTTAAATAACGATATGGCAATCCAGAATACAGTAAGCTATCACATCCAGGAGCACAATTGCTACAAGATAAAATGATTAATAACATAACACATAGTCATGCCCCACATGGTTGTGTTGATATTACTGTCCTCCCTGGTACACTGATATTAAAACTCTAATCTGAAGATAAGTAATGCGTTCATAGATTAATAACAGCCTTGTATGATAAACTGTTTACTGATTTATACAAAACATATTGAATAAATCACAAATTAACAATAAAAACTAAAATAAATGTGATAAGCAAAATATATAAAATCCAAATTCTAATCCTTCAAAAGTGTCTCCCTAAAAAGAAACAAACAAAAACACAATAGTGCAATATTTTATGAATTGAATAAAACTTCCAATAAGGAATGCCAAGTGTGTACTCACATATGGTGGTGCATAATATGCTCTATATTGTCAGCCTGCTGTATAAGTTAAGGGCTAAACACTTCCTTCTATGTTATATGTAAATCTGCAGCCAGATGTGGGATAAGAGATATTTAATAATACACATATAAAAACACTAACATTGTTAAAAGTTGGATAAACATCAGCACTTAGGAGAAGGTCCTATGTAAATAAAGTCCCTAAACAATAGAGAAACCGCCATTGTGTATGTTACGGTTGCCTCCAGGCTGGCTGGTAGTTGGACCGTAGAAAAGAATGCTCTTAGCGCTCACCAAAGGAGCAGCAGCACCGTGGACACTATAACTACTGCATAGCCACCATCAGTAATGCAGACTCTATGAACCACCGCTGCTGGGCTGGTATCTTGCCTTCTGCTCTGCGCCCTGGACCTACGACCAGGCTCCAGTAGGTGAACCTCTTCCTTCTTTAGAGCGAAGCAGGATCAGGAACAAGAGCTCTTACAGGAGCTCAGTAGCTAAGGGAGTATATAAAGCATAGCAATCCCTGTAGTGATTATAGCTGAAGCTGTCCCCTACAAACATGAGTCAAAGCTGCAAGTTAGAGGGTCAGAATAGGTCTGATGTGCTGGAACACACAGCCTGGTTTTTATTGAGGTTACATGCAAAAAAGACACTCTCAGGGGGAGGCATAAAATCCCCAATCACACATTTAATGCATTTAGATAGAGAGGCAACGCCCTTTGACAGGCCATAACAGCAGATAACATTACACACAAGAAAACAATGCAGTCCACCTTATCACTACTAGCAGTCTGATTAGACAATGGGAATGTTTTTCACTAAACTTAATTAGAGCTGATCCCAGCAAACTTGTATTTAGAATGCTTCTTGAAGCTGAACAAAGTTATCTCTTTAGTTCTGACCGAAGGGTCTGTCACATAGCACTTAATGGCACACAATGAAAACCAATGCCTCTGTAACAGTGCTCCCCCTCTGTGGAACACTCTGCCTGTGTGGCACCTGGCTCAGCAAGTCCCATTCACTGAACCAAGTTGGAGAAAGCCAGGGACAAGCTATTTTACAGGTCTGGGGACATAGTCTTAAAGGGGCATTGTTCACCAAAGTCACAATATGTCCCCAGACGGTTCTTAAAGGGCCATACACACCCAATAAAAGTTAATATGTTCTCAGGGGCACAATCTTCCAGGGGCCATAGTCATGAGGAAGGAGGCTGGCAAATAGGCTTCTCCACGATCCATGGAAGCAGGGCAATTTTTAATTTAAAGGGCCAGTTACAAATAGCAGTTTGTAACAGTGTATATCAAATGTGGTTATTCCAGTTCCTTGTTGACCACCAAATAGGTAATAATCTCAAAAACCTGCACAGTCTACTCTACTCCAGACTCTGACACGTGTTTCGCCAATAACATCGGCTTTTCTTTTTTTTTTAATGTCATTGAAAACTATTATAACATTTGTTTGTCATAAAAGGTCTCCTTTTTATTATCTTTTTGTGTTACTTTAAATACATTCGGCTAATGACAAACAATATATCATTTTAGTCAAATTCTTTCTCAATAAATCAATAATATTCTTAGATACAGTACTTCTTCTATGGAATAACAGTAAAATATTTTTCATTCCAGTCATATAATTTTACAAGTAAATCAATAAAAAAGATATAGAAATATTAATACATTATTTTTTTTGTTCTTAAAGAAGCAAATTTAATTTTGCAAACATTAATTAGTGATTCTAATTTTTCATTATTTGCATTAGAATACAAACAAATATGCACACAAAGTAAAGGTTAAAAATGGTAAATTGCAATATATTCAGTTAACAAAATGTAATTTAACTCCCAGGTAAATTAGAATCCAAACTCTATTGCTTGTTTATTTAATTTTATGTTTAACATCCTACTAGCTATTTTTACAAGTCATTAACTAATTCACTTTAATTATACCATTTACGTTTGCCTAAGCTTCTATTTTTCTTATATTTTCCAACTCCCACAAACTGCACAGCATTTGAGCCATCGTATTTCTTTCCCTTCCATTCTAATTATATAATACACATATTTAATTTATATACTTTGACATTAAAACGTCCTTAGGAATCATGCAATGCTGGAAGAACATTAACTTAAACATGCTTGTTCACACTTTGCTTGAGTGAGTTTTGATTCCACCTCAGATGCATAATGATTTTGGAGTACTTGGTATTTTTAAGATTATTGACACAGGCAAAGGCCTGTTCTAAGCCGTTGGATAGAATCGTATCTGATCTAATCAAGATGTTGCATTGATGCATGAGGTTGAAAAGAACAGCCAAATAAACCTAGCTGAAATAATGTTCGTTCTCATTTATCATAATTACAAACTTTTCAGTACTTTTTTTACTACTAAGCTTTATTACAATACTTGAGTTAGTTTTTAGTTTTATACGCATTTTTATAAACAAATCATCGCATAAAAAATATTTATTAAAACCTACTTATAAACAATCTGATACATTCCCATGGTTTAAGTATTTACTGAGAATTTGAATAAAAATGTAGGAAGCAAAATATGATATAATTTATAAATAGATTTATCTGTAGATGGGAATGGTTTAACTTAAAAATTTGCATTTGGGATTTTCGGAGCCGAATATCCTCTTGTGCAAGTGAAATACATTGATATCTATGCAAATCCAGATCTTAGTTTGTTTCACGTGCACAAGAGGATTTTTGGGTCCGAAAAGGGCAGAATACATACTGAAAGTAGCCTTCTACTGCTCTCCTGGGCCTCTCTCTGCTGCAAACTCTCTAACAGTGGTGAGATTGTGCTATTTCTGCATGCCCCACAAGTGGGGCAGTGCAGAAATAGAGTTAGAGAGTGACCAATGCAGAGAGAGACACTCTGTGTCCCTTTCTGCATTGGGTAGTGGTGGTGAGGATTGTTGGTGGAGTGGGAGGTTTAGGAGGGAGGCGGGTGGGTGGCTTATCGCTGGAGGGGGGAGGTAGGGGTGGGAACAGGTGGGGCCACTAAACTGCAGAAAAAAAATAAATGCAGAGAGTGAGAGGAAGGAGGAGGGAGGGGGAGTGAGGGAGAAGGAGTGAGGGGGAGTGAGGGGGAAGGAGGGGGATAGAGGGTAGGGCAAAAGATTGTGGAGGGGGAGGTGGAGTAAATGAGGGGGTGCAGCTACACTACAGAAAATAGTTTTTTTTTATTATTCAATAAAAAGAAAAATCATAGAAAACTAGGTACTGTCAGACAGCTGCCAGTACCTAAGATGGCAGAAACTAGTTAGGGGGGTTTAGAGAGCTTTTTATAAAGGATCAGGGAGGTAGGAAGGTAAGGGGGTAATCATATACTGAAGAAAATAATAATATAAAAAAGGTCTAAAACTGCATAATGGCAGACTGTCTGCTAGTACTTAAGATGGAGGTGACCAGTGGGGTAGGGAAGAGAGCCATTTGGGAGGGATAAAGTAGGGTTTCAGGGGGTGAGAAGTGTCAAGTGGGATGGTAATCTCTACACTAAAGCTAAAATTAACCTTACAAGCTAACTGATTAACCCCTTCACTTGCGGGAATAATAGAAGTGTGGTGTGCAGTTGCAATTAGCGGCCTTCTAATTGCCAAAAATGAATGGCAATGCCATATATGTCTGCTATTTCTGATCCCAGAGAAGCTTTTACTACCATTTGTGCCATGATTACACAAACGGTATGTAAATAATTAAAGTAAGAAACCTAAAAATTTTAAAAAAGTTAACATTTTTTTTTATTTGATCACATTTGGTGGTGAAATGTTGGCATGAATTTTATTCCAAAATGGGCCTGGATCAATAATTGGAGTTTTCAACAACAAAAATATATATATATAGTATTGATAGGTAAAAAGTGATGGCAAAATGCTAAAAATGATATGGTCTTTTGGGAAAGTTTGAGTCTGAAATGCCCAGTCCTTATGGGGTTAAATAAAATTGTTTATATGTATTTTTTTAAATAAATATTATACTGAAACTTTAATTTTATAGAAGTGAATTTAGTATAATGTGTGACTGGGATTTTGCTGTCTCTGTTCAGAGAGGAATTGCCTGGTATTTTGGATTGGACTACAGGATAGTTCTTCTCTGTGAAAGCCACACATTGAGCAAAAAGAAGTTGCTCCTAGGGTGGTAACTAGCCATAGAAAAAGCTATTATGCTATTGTTCATTCCCAGGCTAAGCACTTCTATCATTTGGTATATGCAAGTTATGACCCAGAAGGAAGTCTCCCTGGGGGTGATGTGGGAAACCAGGCGTTGGCCGTTGCTCAATGTGCCTAGAGGGATGAGGTTCACACTAGACCTAAACGTAGATCTGGGATTTTTGCCATTTATCACGTTCAAAAAACGATTGCCTGGTATTTCCGAACTGGACTGTACTGCACTTTTTAGTTATGATCAGACTGATATACTACAGGAAAGCTCTTCTCTTTGAAAGGCACATACATATACAAAAAGTCCCCCTCTGCAGCTCCAGGCTGTGGCATTATATATATATATATATATATATATATATATATATATATATATATATATATGTTATATTGAGGAAGATAGGTAGATAAACTCACCCGGCAATCTTCAGGTTATGCTGTGAATGTGGCCCCACTATGCGGTTACGGAGTTACCATCCGGTTTTCTCAAAGGCTTTCCAGCTGTACCCAGGATTTCGTCTCCGCCGGCCTCCTGTGCACTAACCTCTACCAACGATATGCCGGGTGAGCATCAGCGTGTTCCTAGCTGCCGATTGCAGCACACGCTGCTGTCCTAGTAAACTCCTCCTTACTCTACATGAAGACATGACATACACCAATCAGACTGCTGCTGTTCCGGTGTACGCCAAGGCTCAGCTGGAGAATAGTGAGTGAACAGACTTGATTTGAAGAAACCAGTGAGACCTCAAGGCGTGTTGCAATAAAATTGACTTTTATTGGAGAAAGTTAAAATAGCATAAAAACATATAGCCCTTGCATCAGGGGTACAGAAAACAGGTCCTACGCGTTTCGGCAGCCCTCTGCCTTATTCATGGACTGATAAGTTAACACAATCATGCTTCTTAAATACACCTGAGCCCCCAGGTATGAGAAACCCCGTAGATGCTTCTTTAAAGGGACAGAACAATTCCAAACATTGCATGTTCATATATGATATATGGAAATATATAAATTTAACTTAATTAAATAATGAAGTCACATATTCTCAATACATCTTGAATACAAATTGGAGTATTTAAATAATCTCATATCCATATAGGGGAAAAAACAAAAGGGAGAGAAAATTTGTGCAATCAAAAGGTTAAACAACATAAAATAATAATAATCCCCCAAGACTTAGACTGATAAAATTTTAGATAGTAAGTAAGTCAGTACAAAGGCTTCTTTGAAAGGCACATATTGTGCAAAATGAGACTACTCATAGGGTGGTAACTAACCAAAGAACAATGTATTATGCCATTGTTCATTCCCAGGTTGAGCAATTTCTATCTTTTTTTTTAAGATTAGAGTGTGCAGCGCTAGTCCCAAAAATAATTGTATCCACATATGTATGGCATAGGTGTGGACATGCTAACTGGCATAAATATATATATCCCCTTATAGGTCATCCTAATAATTAAGGTCATAAAAATGTTGTACACTAGTTTGCCCTGACTCCTTTACCGTGGTAGTTGATCCATAGAACCAGGGCCGGTGCTACCATTAAGGCGAACCAGAAGATTATTCCTTAAGAGTATATCCAGCAATCCAAGTTCTCAGTAAGTCAACTGTCTCTAAATCCTGTTATTTATTAAGATTGGAGAAGTTCATAAGCTGTAGTTATGATTCTTTAGAATTACATAGTGAATGGTGATACCTGTGACACTGAAATGTTTGAGATCATGGGGGGGCTGATAAGGAATTTACCCAGTGTGTTAAAAGCTCTCTCTGATAATTTAACAATAGGTGTGAGCTACATAGGTGAATAGATTACGGTTTGTTTATTATGTATAACATCCATTTGAGGAAAGAGTTAAGTGGCAAGTTTGTCAATAAGCAATAAGAGTAAGATTGTTTGTTGAAGGAGGTGGCAAAGTGTCTCATTGGCTGGGAAGGTGAAAATCCTTTCATTGGTACTGCATACTAAATATAATAATGTAGGCATCCGAACCTTATTCATCCACCCAATTTTTTTATTTTTTTTAAATTTTATGACATATTTTTTAGATTAAATAACAGTAATAATGTAATTGCAAGTAGAACATTTGTAATAATTAAGTATGCTCCAATGATTCCATATTAGAGATCCAAAATCCAGATTTTCTTTTTCAGTTAATTGTTGCTATAATTAACAGTTTTTCAGACTATGCTATAAATTATTTTTTTTTAATTTAAGGTCACACAGCATGGATCAGCAATATTTCCAGAACTTCTGTTTCCTATAGTTGCAATGGCTAAATACACGTGTAAATACAATATACATACATGACTTTTGTGCTTTTCAGAGGACAACACTGAAGAAAAAAATAGCCACTAAGAAAGAAAGTCATGACCAAAAATTAGATAAATTGCTATACCCCAAATAAGGTCTAGTTAAACAGTACAGCAGTTCTGCTCTATTAACTTTGCAACTGTAATACTGTGTCATTCTCTGTACCATATCATAGGTTGCATCCTTCTCGTCACTGTGTTAAAGGTCACTTGTGTAGTGGGATATTTTTTGGGGGCCATTATGTCTATATAGTTGTGTCATGAGAATTTATTAATACCTGTTTTTTTTTTTTTGTTATCTTGCATCCTGGAATCATTTCTCTGTATTTTGTGACATTTGTTTCTTAAATAAATCAATGGGTACTGATAATTAAAAAATCTTGCAGTTTATCAACAACTAAAAAGTAATTGTACTCCTATAATTTAGCGTGGGGCTTTCCTTAAAAATATAAACAACAGTTTACAGAAAAGAAAAAAGAGGTAACCTGCAGTATATTAACAGTACACAGATACATTTTTTAAAAAAAAATCTTTTGCATTGTCTGATGTGTATTCTAATGCTTTTCTATAATTTCTTAATTTTTACCTCTACAAATTTTACTTGAAAACTATTGCCTGTTTTGATTTTCCTAAACTTAGCTGGAATAATAATGTTTAAGGGCTCCATGTACTAAGCAGTCAACGAGCTGTCTGTGATTTTTTTCGCGTAAAAACTCACGCACAGATACGAAATCGTATGTACAAAGTAGTCAACTATGGCCAAAACCCCAGTTTTAAACTTACGAGCGTTCTTGTCTGCTAATCGCCAATACCACTGTATTTTTCAATGAAAAAAGCCTGATTTGACAACAAACTCGCAATAATCCTAATGTAATAATAAATCAATTTATCCGCTCGCTATATTTCTCTATAGCACCTCGTAGATTTTGCCTCTGCCCCTTTTATGTGGCGGGCACTGTACAAAACAATAGGAAAGTCAACCAAGACGCCAGCCTATAGCTATATAAAAGGGTGTAAACTCATCAGTGTACTTACATTGTTGAGTGTTTGAGCCTTGGAGACACTTCTGTATTTGTTTCTCATACGTTTGATGCAAATCCGGGCTAGAAGACTGAATATAGTAGAAAATGTGGCAAATAGATTTAGGAGGAGGAGATTGTGTGTACCCCTGTATTTCTTCCACGGGTTGGTTTACATGGCCTTTCTGACCGAAAGATCATACAAAGATTCCGGCTTGATAGTGAATCAATATTACATTTGTATTGTGAAATTGAAGATTATTTGGAGCCGATGATGGCGCGTTCACAGGCCATTCCTGGACTATTAGCGACATTGCATTTTTTGGCAACAGGGTCCTTTCAGGCAGTTTTAAGCATCATTGGAATAAGTCAATCCACATTTTCACGTCACTTATTTAAAGTCATTGAGGCAATGATGATTATTTTTCCTCAATATGTTTGCTTGCCATCTACCCCTGAAGAATGGCAATCTATAAAATCAAATTTTTATAAAATGGCAGGGATGCCAAATGTCCTCGGGGCCATTGACTGTACCCATGTTGCAGTAAGACCACTTCATGCACGCAAGGAGGTGTATCACAATCAAAAGCACTTTCATTCTTTGAATGTTCAGATGGTCTGTCACCCCAACATGAAGATCATCAGTGTACGTTCAAACTACCCAAGCCTGTGTCACAATTCCTACAAGGCACACTGGATTATATAGAACGTTTGAGGATGGAGATATGCCAGAAGGATTGCTTCTAGGTAAGCAGTAATGGGGTCAAATTTGACGTTTTTAACTAGCTTTATTAATTAAAAGGACCTTAAACCCTACAGTTTTCTTTATTTATTACAATAGAATAAAAATTTAAAATACTTTCAAATTGAATCCCTTTATGTAATATGCTTCCTTCTCTTATTATATTTTGCTGAAATGGTTATCTATTATTTTTAAAATAATATAAATAATGAAAAAATTTTTTTAGTTCTATGTCCCTTTTAAATGCTTAAAAACATATTTTAATGGTTTGTTATATTGCTATATGATTTAAAAATCAGGGGTGGTTTTCATAAGCAAGACCCATTAACCTTGCACTATATAAGATCCTTTATTATTTTAAAATATATTAAGTATGCTTCAATAATTCAAGAAAAGTATTTAAAGAAATTTCAAAGCACATACTCTATATTTGTAACACAGACTATGTATAGAATGAAAATATTTTAATAGAAAATAATAAATTTCTCTATATATTGACGATAAGAGTTAAACAATAAAGGGTTCTACAATTAATCTACACATTATTTTTCATGGAATTGGAGTGTCAACTCCAAAATGATTGTTTACAAATCATCTAAACTGTTGAATTAGTATTAAAGTTGTTGTGTTGTTGACTTTTGTATTGTATTATTTATTAATTCCTAAAACATTATTCTTTTGATGTTATTTCTTTTATTTCCATAATAGGAGATGGAGGCTACTCATGTACAGAATGGCTGTTGACTCAGTATAACAATTCACAAGAAAGAAAACAAGTTTGTTTCAATGAGGCACATTGGTCTACTAAAGAGATAATAGAGTGGACATTTGATCTATTGAAAATGAGATTTAGATGTCTTGATCGTTCTGGCGGTTCAATGCAGTATGCAACTGAGAGGGTTGCCAAAATGATATTGGTCTGCTGCATACCTCGAAACATAGCAATTAAGAGAGGATGCCAATTAGAGGAAGACATCCATATACCTATTGATGATTTGCCAGAAGAAGTGTGTAGAGAACAACCTATTAGGAGTGGTATGGCAATAAGGGACATGGTGTCTGACCAATATTTTAAGGATTAAAGTCTAGTTCATGCTTTTTCTAAAAACAGTTTTGTTAAATGAATAAAATGTTTTGCTTTTTTACCCATTGATTTCTTTTTTTTTCTGTAATCATACAATAAATAATTATGTATCAGATTATATTGAAGATAAATAATCATGGTTCTCAGCAGCTGACATAACAATTGACACGCCACTGTATACAACTATTACCATGTAAAATGTCACTAATATTTATAGGTTCCATCGAACCAGGTGTCATTCAATTACACATTTACCTATTACTAAGGTGTCTTTACCATAAACAATGGTGTTTAATAGTTGATATTTATAAAAGTTTTAAGATGTAAAGAACATGTAATGATTGGAAAAAAATAAATCTATAATTATTTTTTAAAAAAAAATAGGACATAATTATGGTTTTCTAAACAAAAATAGGTTATATGTATAAATATATATGCTATTCTTGTAAGGAGAAGAAATAAGACTGCTCTGGCTACACATCCTTTGACCCTTCAACATGCATGGGATTTGAAATATACAAAAGAGAGCGCAATCCTGGATTCAAGGTAGTATTTATTCAAGTTGAATAAAAATCATGCTAGTAGTATCATACTCACTAGACAGTTAAAAACATAAAGCCCATAGTTGGTCAAAAATCCGATTGGAATACAAGATGTTGCACAAGTGAAGTCTCTGATACGGCACAGAAAGATTACTTTTATTTCGAAATCCTCACCGGAACAGTAGCAGTGTAGCTGACGTCACACCAACAGCTTCCTACGGCTTCTCAATGAGGACAAAAATAGACTCCATGCATGGAATTTGGTTTAGGTATACACCTTGATATCATACCTGGGGTTGTCTAATATGGTCGGATGCTATTACAAGGAGAGAGAGAGAACGAGAAAGAGAAAATAGAGGGACAGAGAGAGAGATAAAAAGAGAGAGATTGAGAGAGACATTACATATTTTAAAATGTAGCACAACACAGTAGTAAATGCAAATCAATAGATAATATATATTATACAATTTTAGAAGAATAGAAGATAAAAGTTAATCAAAGGGGAAAAAAGTATATAAATATAACTGTGTTGGTTATGAAAAACTGATGGGTGGGTAAAAAAGGTATTATCTATCTTTTCAAACATTTAAAATTATAATGTAGACCGTACCTTTTAACAGTGCTAATAATACAATTAATAATACACTATTGTGTGCAGGCACCAATCATTAGATAGTAACCACTGATAGCAGATTTGCGCATATTATTTTTATACAAGGGATAAAAAAGCAAACCAAGCACACTGAAGAATATAAGTGACCTTAGAAGTAAGTGTCTTATTTATATCTAATTCATAAATTAATCACAATGCAAAATTAAAGCAATTGCGTCATTTATGTAATGCAATAAAGTACGTGTGGCCTATTTGCAACGTAAACCTCCGTAGGCCCCAAAAATTATTCTTATGTCAAGTACAGTACTTTAGCATAAGTTATATTTAACACATTAATATGCAATTGGAATATACATTAGGAACAAAATAAAATGAAATGATAAATAATCTAAAATATTTTCTACAAATTTTGGTGAATTTGTAAGTAATAATTTTAACCTCCAAAATCGCTGTTATAGTCATCTGTTATGCCAGTAATGATCTCAGGTCCTGGCCACTGAACAAGCTTCTGTTCATAACACATCCAAATTACTCAACAGAGTAATGAAGCAGCGCAAAAAAAACACCCTGTATATCCGTAAATATCAAGATAAAAATATATAAAATTGATCATATTACACAATGATCTAAAATTTGATATATATATATATATATATATATATATATATATATATATATATATATATATATATATATAGAGAGAGAGAGAGAGATATGAGGTAGAAATAGGTTAAAAATTCAGAACGTTAGATCTCTCAAAAAATATACTTAACGAATCATATAATTAAACAAATAAACATATTCAAAACATATAAAGTCTGTATTCACCAATACTTGTAAAGTTCCTGGATGAAAGTCCTCCACAGCAAAGTAAAAACAAATCTGAGTTCTTGAAAGTTCTGCAGCTCCTCTTGATAGGGTATTTCCACAAACCCAAAAAAAAGCACAGTCTAAAAGATAAGCCCGTGCTACCGGAGTTGGACCAGGATGTGTCACAGACTTGAACGATTATGAACAGAAGTTTAGTCTAAAAAGATAGAGAGGAGAGAAGCGCAGGGTACACGATTCAAGTGTAGATTACTGTTTAATACATATAACACGCACAATATTGTACTCACAAAATAAAACGATAATATAAGCACATCTGGTGTGTATAGATACCCCATAGTCATGTAGCTTGGGTCTTGCTTTATTAGTTAGGAGATTTTTTGGCCTCAGGTCTGTAAATTCCCCCATGCTGTTCAATTCACACAAGGAAGCAAGGGTTCAAAGATTGCCACCTGCATACACGCCTCCAGTCTCAACCGCTACGTAAGGGACACACCTGCACACACCCTCAGCTCTATACCAATAGGAATACCTCTAATGCTGAGCTCACTGCGCACGAGGGCCTACGGTGGCTTCACAGGGTGAAAATACGGAACACCACAGCTGAGTTCTACGTGTTTCGTCCCGATCGACGGGACTTTCTCAAGAACAGATGATGTGTTTAGAATCAGGACCTATTTATGCAACCAACAATGGATCCACCCCCTAAATTTCATTGATATAATATGGGAAGTGATACCGGTTACATAAAAAGATTATAACGAAGCTCCAAATTGCCTTGGTCCTGATTGTAAATCTATCACCACTCTATATTGATTTTTATATAAATACATACATAAATATACAGTTTATAACAGGAGTGGTAAATAAAAACATACATTCCACCGTACAACGAATCCTACCTAGAGTGAATACACTAGAGTGAATACATCCATATAAAAATTCATGTCCCAATACATAGATCTGTGCAATCTACATACAATTCATAAAAATATATGTTACATATATACACATAACCCTAAAATTCATAAATTACATTTCATTCTATCTATAAAAATATAAATAAAAAATTAATATAGAAAAATACACCACACAATATAAAATCATTATAGAATATACCTATATAAAATAACCCTTATGTAGATAAAAAGACACAAAATGTTTTATATATATATATATATATATATATATATATATATATATATATATATATATATAGAATACTAGTAGGGAAGGAGGGCACTCACAGGACTTCATACATAAGGTAATCTTTTATTGTAGTTCTAACAAAAGTGCATTGTCGACGTTTCGGCCTTTTCTTAGGCCTTCTTCAAGACAAGTTTCATAATTTATCTTTACTCCACACGCTATAAATCATGCCAGGTGCTGAACTTGATGCAGTAAGCCTAATATGAGAGCATAGAAATAATTATACATAATTAAAAACTATAAATCCAAAAGTAAAAACTATATATATATCTATGTTTACTTAACACTGTGCGCCTAGTATGAGACCATAGAGGTATTGTTATAAAAAGGCAGCAATATCTAATTCAATGTTTAAACCCTTGGGATCGAGGCAAAAAGGGTAAAAATAGAAATGGATGTAAAAATAGGTATACCTGCCATACCACGTATGTGGTATACCAATTGTCTTGCAAATGTGAAAAATATACATTGGGCGTACAAAACACAAGATAAAGTATAGGCTTAGAGAGCATATTAGAAATATAGAGGCAGGTTTTGAGAATCACAGTGTTTCGTACCTCTTTAAATTTTATCATAATCAGAACCCTGAGGATCTCTCTATTACTATAGTGGAATGGGTGGCAGTAAATAAGTGGGATACAAACCGTCTTTTAAGATTAAGACAGAGGGAAACCTTTTGGATCAAGACGCTGGATTGCCTCGATCCAAAGGGTTTAAACATTGAATTAGATATTGCTGCCTTTTTATAACAATACCTCTATGGTCTCATACTAGGCGCACAGTGTTAAGTAAACGTAGATAAATATATATAGTTTTTACTTTTGGATATATAGTTTTTAATTATGCATAATTAATTATTTCTATGCTCTCATATTAGGCTTACTGTATCAAGTAAACATATATATATATATATATATATATATATATATATATATATATATATAAATTTTTGTGTCTTTTTATCTACATAAGGGTTATTTTATATAGGTATATTCTATAATGATTTTATATTGTGTGGTGTATTTTTCTATATTTATTTTTATTTATATTTTTATAGATAGAATGAAATGTAATTTATTAATTTTAGGTCAGAAAAATAAAACAAAATGTCAGTTGCTGTTGCTTAAATAAAAAGTCTCTTTATTGAAAATTGTTTAAAACATGGAGGGTGCATACCCTATAGAAAAAAGAAATAGACTAACATGTTTCGGCCTGCGCCGTATTCATAGTCCTAAAACACCAAACACACACTCAAGTTTAAAAACCCACCTCTGGGATTTAATTGGTGGAAATCCTAAACATCAATTAGGGTATTAAAGAAACAGTGTATAAGTGCTTGTATCCATTGACAAAATAGAAAAGAATTTTACATATAATCTCATTCACAGTTTGTAATGTGCACATTAGACAATATCTTAGGCCAAATATATAGCAAAATGTTCAAAAAATTTTTGTTATGTTATATTATTGTTATTATCTCATTAATAGGTCCATTGATTTGCCTAAATTGTGTTAAAAAATTCATGACCGATATATTCAATTTAAATTTCCTATCAATAAACTTCCTAGTTATAGGAAATATTATGAAGTATATAAAACATAAATGGTTAGATGGTAAAAAATAGGGAGATAGAAAAATAGAAAAATAGACAAATGGAAAAATGGAAAAGTGGTGAAGGAAGAAATGAATTAGGAGAAAAAGAGAGATTCATAGTTATATATATGTCTATTCCCTCATTGATAGTTGTAATGCACTTTATTATTATTAAGGAATATTTTCAACTGAATGGGCGACATATATGTCCTACACTACCATGTATCCCAAACACTATATTGATATATTCAGAACTGGTTCATTTGATATATGCACACTGTAATTGATGAGATTTAAAACACGGGGCATAATATCTATAATTACTACATATATAGTGTCTTTATCATGATGATATGGGTACAATGAATCGTTAGACCCAAACTCCTAAATTTCATATTCTTTTATTCAAGCCATGGTTTACAACTCATCCTATAGATGAATTTGTATAACCAAATATTGGAGAAAGATAATACATAAACAGTTGTTAACCTAAATGTTTCTCTTTCAGTTTTAGTTTAGGCATATAACAATTATTTGTCCTATGCCCATTACTCAAAGACCCGGAGGGGGTAGGTGGACAGGTTTAGTTCCAATGGTTGATAAAATCATATTCAGAGTTCAGACCCAATGGAACCTTGGTCTGAAGTCTGAAAATCCAGTACATCTCCTGCCTGGATAAAACCTGAAACTTTCTAATCCATGAAACAACATATAGTGATCCCTACAGAGCCTTTGTGCTGGAGGTCACGGAATTCTTACTGACACATAACTTTTTTCAATTTGAGGGTGATTACTATCTGCAGAGTTGTGGGACCGCTATGGGCGCCAAGTTCGCCCCTACATACGCCAACCTATACATGGGTTGGTGGGAGCGGTCCCACATCTATGCAGATAGTAACATCTTCCGGCCTGCGATTAAGACATACCATAGTTTTATAGACGATTTGTTGTTTGTTTGGGACAGTGAGAGATACTCAGTAGACGAATTTGTGAAATACCTGGGTCAGAATGATTTCAATCTACGCTTTACTCATGAAACAAACAGACAACAAATTCACTATTTGGATGTTAAGCTCAGAGGTTGGCAGTCAGGTGAAATCACATCAGAAGTGTACAGGAAGCCTATTTCAGGCAACAGTATCTTACATGCGAAGAGCTGCCACCCCCGGCAGGTGCCATATTCTGTGGCTAAGGGACAACTCATTCGCATCAAAAGAAACTGTACGCAAACCAAAGATTATGAATACCATGCTGAAGCGCTGCAAGATAGACTCAAGGAAAGGGGTTACAGTAATAAAGTCCTTAAGAGAGCTAGGACTGACGTAGATAGAATAGAAATAGATTCTCTCCTGGTAGACCATAAGAGATCGAATAATGATTCCCAACGCAAATTGACATTTGTTACGGATTACTCAGAACAATATCACACAATCTGTAACATAATCCGGGGGCATTTTAGATTGCTTGCAGCCGATGATGGTCTAGTAGATGCAGTTAGTAAAGGTTGTAGGTTTTCATATAGGAGGAATAGATCTGTGGGGAGTATTTTATCCCCTTCACAGCTTAGAAAGCCTGCCTCATCCACTCAATCCTCCTGGCTTAGACATAGGGGCACCTATAGATGTGGGAACTCCCAATGCAAAGCGTGTGAACATCTTCACATAGGCTCCTCTTTTCAATCTTGCACAACAGGGGAAACCTTTGATGTGACTGCCTGTGTGAATTGTAGATCTACTTATTGTATCTACCTTTTATGGTGTACAGTTTGCAGTCTACAATATATAGGGTTAACAACAAGGGAAGTGCGCTCACGAATACGTGAACACCTATCCACCATCAGAGTGGGTAAAAGCAGCACCCCCTTAGTCAACCATTTTGTTAACACACATGACCAAGATTGTACAAGCCTGAGATGGATGATCATTGAAAAAGTTCAGGTTCGACAGAGAGGGGGGGGGGCAAGTTTCAGGTTTTATCCAGGCAGGAGATGTACTGGATTTTCAGACTTCAGACCAAGGTTCCATTGGGTCTGAACTCTGAATATGATTTTATCAACCATTGGAACTAAACCTGTCCACCTACCCCCTCCGGTTCTTTGAGTAATGGGCATAGGACAAATAATTGTTATATGCCTAAACTAAAACTGAAAGAGAAACATTTAGGTTAACAACTGTTTATGTATTATCTTTCTCCAATATTTGGTTATACAAATTCATCTATAGGATGAGTTGTAAACCATGGCTTGAATAAAAGAATATGAAATTTAGGAGTTTGGGTCTAACGATTCATTGTACCCATATCATCATGATAAAGACACTATATAGGTAGTAATTATAGATATTATGCCCCGTGTTTTAAATCTCATCAATTACAGTGTGCATATATCAAATGAACCAGTTCTGAATATATCAATATAGAGTTTGGGATACATGGTAGTGTAGGACATATATGTCGCCCATTCAGTTGAAAATATTCCTTAATAATAATAAAGTGCATTACAACTATCAATGAGGGAATAGACATATATATAACTATGAATCTCTCTTTTTCTCCTAATTCATTTCTTCCTTCACCACTTTTCCATTTTTCCATTTTTCTATTTTTCTATCTCCCTATTTTTTACCATCTAACCATTTATGTTTTATATACTTCATAATATTTCCTATAACTAGGAAGTTTATTAATAGGAAATTTAAATTGAATATATCGGTCATGAATTTTTTAACACAATTTAGGCAAATCAATGGACCTATTAATGAGATAATAACAATAATATAACATAACAAACATTTTTTGAACATTTTGCTATATATTTGGCCTAAGATATTGTCTAATGTGCACATTACAAACTGTGAATGAGATTATATGTAAAATTCTTTTCTATTTTGTCAATGGATACAAGCACTTATACACTGTTTCTTTAATACCCTAATTGATGTTTAGGATTTCCACCAATTAAATCCCAGAGGTGGGTTTTTAAACTTGAGTGTGTGTTTGGTGTTTTAGGACTATGAATACGGCGCAGGCCGAAACATGTTAGTCTATTTCTTTTTTCTATAGGGTATGCACCCTCCATGTTTTAAACAATTTTCAATAAAGAGACTTTTTATTTGAGCAACAGCAACTGACATTTTGTTTTATTTTTCTGAGCTGGAATCTTTTGCCCAGGTCAGTTTGCTGCTGTATCACCTAAGCTGCACTGCGGTCCGGATTGCCTAAAACCCTCTCCCTGGATAAAGACTTTTTTGGCACCCCAAAAACTACAACATTACAGCATCTATAAAGCATTCAGAATATATTGTTGAAAATATCGTTTCACTGTTTTCCATATGTATACGTACAGTGGGATTTGAAAGGCAGTCAGAAGGAATACGCCGATTGGTCCACGCTCCCTCAGGCTCCATTTCCAGTGTACCTATCGAAAACCGCAAACAGACAAGTGAACCCGGAAGTGACATCACGCCACACGTGGGTGAGACGGGAGACGCTGAATCCGCAAGGTGTGGACGGACGAGGGTCCGGAACAGCGTACAGAAGGACCAAGGAGTTCAGATCAGAGGTACTGGGGCACGGAGGGAGCGGAGGTACGCATAGTGTACATGGGCAACAAAGTTGAACACGGATTACCTGACTTTGCCATATGTGTGGAACTTTCTTTGAATGCTGTTTGTTAATTTGGCCATATTGGGTCTTATGTTGTGAACCGGGGATATGCTGAACAGAGTGACTTAGTTAACAATTAGCGTATCATATAAAGAAAGAAAAGAAATATATAAAATATAACGCTTATCTTTGGTCTTTATTTCTTCCATGAGAGAGGGAGGCGCAATATTGAAATTGCAATTTTGATTATTACTGGGATTACAAAAAGAATATATATGTCTTTTTAAATCTGGACTTTAAGTTAAAGCAGTAAAAAGTTTGTTTTGTTGCGTTAAACCGTTTTTTTCTCTTATTAATTTTAGGGTTATGTGTATATATGTAACATATATTTTTTTATGAATTGTATGTAGATTGCACAGATCTATGTATTGGGACATGCATTTTTATATTGATGTATTCACTCTAGGTAGGATTCGTTGTACGGTGGAATGTATGTTTTTATTTACCACTCCTGTTATAAACTGTATATTTTATGTATGTATTTATATAAAAATCAATATAGAGTGGTGATAGATTTACAATCAGGACCGAGGCAATTTGAAGCTTCGTTATAATCTTTTTATGCAACCGGTATCACTTCCCATATTATATCAATGAAATTTAGGGGGTGGATCTATTGTTGGTTGCATAAATAGGTCCTGATTCTAAACGCATCATCTGTTCTTGAGAAAGTCCAGTCGATCGGGACGAAACACGTAGAACTCAGCTGTGGTGTTCCGTATTTTCACCGTAGGCCCTCGTGCGCAGTGAGCTCAGCATTAGAGGTATTCCTATTGGTATAGAGCTGAGGGTGTGTGCAGGTGTGTCCCTTACGTAGCGGTTGAGACTGGAGGCGTGTATGCAGGCGGCAATCTTTGAACCCTTGCTTCCTTGTGTGAATTGAACAGCATGGGGGAATTTACAGACTTGCGGCCAAAAAATCTCCTAACTAATAAAACAAGACCCAAGCTACACGACTACTGGGGATCTATACACACCAGATGTGCTTATATTATTGTTTTATTTTGAGAGTACAATAGTGTGCATGTTATATGTATTAAACAGTAATCTACACTTGAATCGTGTCCTGCGCTTCTCTCCTCTCTATCTTTTTAGACTAAGCTTCTGTTCATAATCGTTCAAGTCTGTGACACATCCTGGTCCAACTCCGGTAGCACGGGCAGAATTTTTTTCTTTGTCCAATTTTGCTTTGGCAAAATGTTTAATGTCATTGTACCTTTTCTTGTCAACTTCTTAAGGGGTTAAACTTCTTAATACGTCATTTAGTTTTCAAACATATCCCATACCCTCCTCCCCCCCCTTTTTCCCCAATAAAGACACAACAACTGAGTTGGGAAAAAGACCGGTCACGTTTATTAAAACGTAAAACTTTATGAAACTATTCTATAGTTTCATAGCAACTTTAAAACCTGAACTTTGTAAAAGTTCCATAACTCTTGGTGGCATATATCCCTAACTAACTATCCCCTACCAACAGCTGGTCAAAGCCCCATACGGTACCTACAGCGTAGCACGGATTGCTGACGCTCATTTGCATGTAATGGATGTAATATTTGAGCTCTTCGGCCGAACTTTGAGGAGGGGAACCCCTAGGCCGGCACCTAGCGGGCGTCACCCCTCCCCATTCCCCTAGGCCATCACTCATCATTCGGACTGCTCGCTCCAGGGCAATGACCGACCGCCAGCTGGGGCACCACCATCAGCCCAGAAGGGCGACCCCCACCAGCTTGTCATACAACCCGCCGGTAAAGGGTGATGGACTAAATTACAACCTGGGCTTACAGGGCTAATTCAACTAAACCAACCCAGGCCAGGGGCAGGGCCCTGCTCTTTGCCACCAGTACTCACCTGCCGCCAACCACTACTTCAACAGGGACAGGTAGGTGGGGAAAATCCTCTCGAAGTCTGGAAGCAGGAAAAGAGGCCGGGATCACTGCAGCATGGACCTATAAAAGTAAGCACACTCTCCGCCCCTCATATTGCAACAAAGTAACACATTTCCCCTGCAAACTCCAGACTTCTAAATTGTTAACCCTTAGTTTTGTTACAGTCCCATTAGAGGGCCCTCCACTGTCATAAGGGGTTAAACTTCTTAATACGTCATTTAGTTTTCAAACATATCCCATACCCTCCCCCCCCTCCCCCTCCCTTTTTCCCCAATAAAGACACAACAACTGAGTTGGGAAAAAGAACGGTCACGGTCACGTTTATTAAAACGTAAAACTTTATGAAACTATTCTATAGTTTCATAGCAACTTTAAAACCTGAACTTTGTAAAAGTTCCATAACTCTTGGCGGCATATATCCCTAACTAACTATCCCCTACCAACAGCCGGTCAAAGCCCCATACGGTACCTACAGCGTAGCACGGATTGCTGACGCTCATTTGCATGGAATGGATGTAATATTTGAGCTCTTCGGCTGAACTTTGAGGAGGGGAACCCCTAGGCCGGCACCTAGCGGGCGTCACCCCTCCCCATTCCCCTAGGCCGTCACTCATCATTTGGACTGCTCGCTCCAGGGCAATGACCGACCGCCACAAGAGAAAGAACACTCTTGCCGCCAACCCGACTGACATAACAGACCCCCCAACCACAAGATTGTTAAACAAACTTGCATTAACCTAACCAATTTTTTTTTTTTTTTTTTAAATTTTACATTTGAGCCAACAATGCTCTCCTAATGTCTGCTAAGAATATATCCAGCCCTTCATCCGTTAAATGCACCCCGTCTGGGCGATATAGTTCCTTCCTGTCAGCCGTAATGCTCTCATGTCTGATCACAAACCCCGACGCTGCCATGACCGCTCTTCCCAACTTTCTGTTCACTTTTTTTCTGACATTATAGGCCGCTCTTTGTGACACCATAAATCTCCACTGCAGTCGTGCAACCACAAATGACCACCCCACTTTGACGCCTTGCAGCCAAGCACACAACCAATTCACATCGGAAACCATACGTCTTATCAGGTCTAAGGCAGGTACAGAGCCCAGGTCATTCCCCCCTACATGCTGAACCACTATTTTTGGCAAACCCCACCTCCTGTAGGCATCCTGCAAAAGGGAGGGCAGGTCGTTCCCGGATAAACCTCTACGGCCGAGCCAGCGAACACTGGCCCTCGATGCCGCAAAGCCCAACTGCTGGCCTCCTGGTGAGCGTAGAGCCCTGATAGCCGCCCAATGCACAAATGAGTGCCCCACAATCCAAATGCGCACCGGTGCCTTCCCCTTACCTAAAACAACAGCATGTGGACACTCAGCACAGGAAAAACACAGAACTATATCGAAATCAATGCAAACAACCCCAATAGACCATTGCCCCCCGGCCCTTTCCTTTCCATCAAATTAACCAAACCTACTTAGGAGCCTTCAACGGCCTTACATACAGTTTGTACCTATTTGATTTCCAACGCCCCAAACGCTTAACCTCTTCAACTTGTGCCCCTTTTGATACCGCGCTTGTCGCAGCCCCAATCCTAAAGGATCATACTCCCTCCCGCAGCAAGCACTTTTCAAAACTGGTAGATTGACAATGCGGGCGAGTCTTCGTGCACTAGAAACAGCGCTGCACCCGACGGTCGCACTTTCATGTAGTTCCCTACATTAACTACCGGGCAACATTCCGGTATGTCACAGCTTTTCAAAGGAAGCCAGGCCCCTCTGGCTGCCTGATCCGTCTTTGATCGCTGAATGAACAGCAACAAGCTCCCTTCCGCCCATCTTACATGTTCTACTCGAACACCTCCCGTTCCATTAACTCTCGCCGAAGATACTAGCTCGCTTACTCTTAACGCACCCGCAAAAGCCAGCGCAAACGCTGCCCTAAACAGCAACACCTCATAGGTGCCTGTGCACACGCCCTCGAGTGCCCCAACCAATAGCCTCAAATGCTGAGGCGTGATAGGTTCCCTTTTATCCATCGTCTTGGGCTCAGACCTGCCCCATCCTTTCAACACCTGCCTCACCAAAAAGGAGTTGGAAAACTCCAGTAATGTCAAGGTTTTACTAAAAAATGCCACTGCTACCAAGCGGCTTTGTGCCGCTGGCCAGGACAACCCTCTTTCCTTCAAGCAACCCAGCCATTCCAACACATGTACCTGATTGGCCTGATGTGGCCCAAAGCCCTTCTCGGTGCAGAATGCCACCCAAGCCTTCCAATGATTCTCATATGCCGACCAGGTCTTTGGAGCTAAGGACACCTTCAGTAACTGAATGATTGATGCCCACTTGTCGCTAGCTGCCAGAGAAACAATGGGCAAATTAAACCCTGGGATGCCGCCCTCGGCGCCAGCCTCCTAAACTCCACCCACTTGAATCTAGACAATGCGTCAGCCAAGCTTTTGTTTACTCCAGGCACATGGCGTGCCGTAAAAACCACGTTAAGCCGCAAACAGCATAGTACAAGGTACCTCAGGTACCTGACCACCACAGGTGAAGCAGCAGACAACCTGTTGATAGTGTACACAACGCTCATGTTGTCAGTCCAGAACACAACCTCCCTGTTTGCTAGCTTGTTCCCCCACAATTCAACAGCCACAACAATTGGAAATAATTCCAATAAAGTCAAGTTTTTTGTGAGTCCAGTCTCAACCCACGAAACAGGCCACGCACCCGCGCTCCATTACCCATCCAGGTACGCCCCGTAACCAAAGCCCCCAGCTGCGTCTGTAAAGAGATGCAGCGCGAGGTTCGACAATGGTTCTCTTCTCCATAAGCAGACTCCATTGAAATGAGAAAGGAACTCATCCCAAACTTTGAGATCGTCCCTCATCCCAAACTTTGAGATCGTCCCTCATCTCACTGGTTACTTTAAACCTCTTTGCTGTTGCCCCCTGTCCGCTTAACTGCTCCTCCAATTTTCTATTGAAGACGCGGCCCATAGGGATCGCCCTTCCTGCAAAGTTAAGCAGACCCAAGAGCGATTGCAATTGCTTCAAAGTAATGCTAATTGAGCTGGCAACTGTCCTGACTATTGCCAGCAAGTTGACAACTTTATCCTGTGGAAGCCGACATTCCGCTGCAACGGTGTCGATCTCAATTCCCAGAAAAGTTAAGCATGTACATGGGCCTTGAGTTTTGTCCTCGGCAAGCGGGACACCAAATTCTGTAGTCACCGGTCGCATAACTCTCATGAGGTGCTCGCATTCCCCTGACCCTGCACGTCCTGTCAGCAAGAAATCATCCAGGTAGTGGGCAATCCTACCCGTGCCCGCAGCCTCTTGCACCACCCAGTGTAAGAAGGAGCTAAAGCATTCAAACAATGCGCAGGACAGAGAGCAGCCCATGGGCAGGCATCTGTCAACATAAAACCCCCCATCAAACTTCAAGCCCATCAGCTTGAAGGCAGACGGGTGCAGAGGGAGCAACCTGAAAGCGGATTTGATATCCAGTTTCGCCAAACTTGCCCCTCTCTCTGCCGCCTTAACAAGCTCCACCGCATCATCAAATGACTGATAATGTACGGAGCTCATTCCTGGGTCTATTGCATCATTAACTGATCCCCCTTTCGGATACGAAAGGTGGTGTATCAGTCTATATTTCCCAGCTTCCTTTTTGAGGACTACCCCCAATGGGGAGACCACCATATGAGTGAAAGGTTGGTGCAAAAATGGGCCAACCACCCTCCCTAAAGCCACCTCTTTATCTAGCTTCTCTCGCACTACTTCTGGGAATTAGTATGCTGACTGCGATGCACTGTAGAACCCCTCACAAACTGTTGTACAGGTATTCTGAACCCCTGCGTCAGCCCCTCCCGCAGCACCCCATCTGCTTCCTGGTTAGGATAGCGCCCCAGCCACGGGATGATAGCCCCCGCCTTAAGAGGCGTTGGGGCCCTTTCCACCAGGGCCACCTCTAGGGGCTCCCTTGTCACCCCCGTGCTCCTTTCGCTTTGCGCAATCGATCCCTGAGTGTGGTCCACCTCAAAACTTGCAGACGTGACGAAAGGAGCAACTTGCCCCCCTGTCACACTGCTTATCTTGAAACTTCCAGCATTCCCTGCCTCGTTTCCTTGCCCTCTGTACTGACCTTCCACTCCTTGACCTACTACCAGCAGGTGGGGATGGAGATCTATCCGCCAGCAACTTAGACCACAAGTGCATCTCCTGCGTGCCAAAGTGCAGCAGCGGGTTACCCACCATTTTTCTTCGGAAGGCCATATCATACTCCCTCCATGCTCCTTCCTTAAAGTGCTCATGCACATACTGAATTGTATCGGCATACTTAAACAAGTTATGCCCCTGGGCCGGCCTCTTATCCACATAACAAGTGGCTAAGACCCTAAAGCACTTCTGCCACTCCTCGAAGGTCTCGGGCCGCCGGACCCTTTTAGGTCCGGTACCGTCCTCCGCCTTCTCTTTCTCCCTATATGCCTCTGCAGATAGCTCGAAAATATTAACATATCTCCCTTCCTGGATCTTCTTGATAACCTTAGTTTTCAAGTGTCCATAGAGGGAGTGTACTAAGCAAGGGTAAGTATCCCCTTGCATAGCCACTTTACGCGACATAGGGAGACCCGGCTGCCCCGCGTCCAACATAGCTAGCTGGTAGTTAGCCAGCACCACAGGCATCTCTACCACCCCCAGCTTTGCTTTCTCCTGCGCAGCAAACATCTTCTTGATCATCCTAAACATACGCTGCTGTCCTTTACCCACTAGTCCTAAAGCTTTCCCACTATCTGAGTCAGACCCACTGGATGAAGAACCTAAATCCGCATGTGTGTGTACAGGAGATAAGGGCTCACCTATTCCTGTTTGCTGCATCTCGACCTGCGCTGCTGCTGGTATTGGAGCCTGCTGATTATCCACCTGCAGTTGTGATGCACCTTGCCTCCCTGCAGAGCTGGAGGCCCTGGCTGCCATAGTTCCCTGTGAAGAAACAGAAAGATAGGGAGTACTCTGGGAAAAGGATGGAGCTCCAATGAGGCCCCCCCTGTCGTTCATCCCCGTGCTCCCACCCAGGCTAACGCCTAGCGCCGTGGAGACCACCCTCTGCCAGTTCACATTCTCAGTTTGAACACCCCTCACTGGATCACTAGGGCTTAAACCTGCCCCCCCCCCAGCCCCCAGGGTAATAGAAAAGGATGTCTGCCCGTGCTGTTCTATAGGAACTGTGCTTGTCATACCTCCCACTGACATAATTGGGGCAGATGTCACTCCAATCTGGCTTGAGGAGACTATGCCCCCCCCTTGTGCCACATACTGTGCCCCCGTTTGATTAGCAGCCATTTGAGGCCCAGCAAAATTAGCCACACTCACACTAGCATTGTGCCCCCTCTGCTGCCATTCATTCACATACTCAGAGGATCGCTGCGCAGCTGCGCCCGCACCATGTCCCATTGCCTGCTGCTGTTGAATGCTACTGCTCGGGCCTAGGCCCGCGTTATGCGCCTGTTGTGACCCCCCCGGAACCACTGATCTGCCACTTAAGCACACCCCGCTGCGCCCTGGCCCAACCGATGACCTCCTGATTCTGTTTGTAACAAGACCTGTGCCATGCATCTGCTGTGACCCTACCGGAACCTCCGCTCTGCCACTCAAGCACACACCGCTATCCACAGGCCCCCCCGGTGACCTTCCTGGGACCACATCCTCCCCCCGGAGCCTCCCCAACTTACAGGGGGCTTCATGCTGGTAAGCGCTCCTGCTTCTAGTCCTGCGCCTCCATCTAGCAATATCCGAGTCCGCCTCCGATGATGACGTTGTGCGTGATGCGTCATCAAAGGAGGCGTGCCCCGGACCGGGCCTACGTGCCCTTAGGCCTTCAAGCCCTTGTGCCTCAGCCCCGCAACCATGGCCCTCCGGAACGGGGCCAGCCCCCGCCGCCTGAGGCGACAGTGACCGAGCCAGTGCCAGAAGGGCGGTAATAGTCTCAGGGGGTAGCGCAGCTAAACGCGACAGGCCGGACTCCTCCGTCAACTCCTGTGGGGTAACGACGACCCCCACCTGTGGCACCGGCATGTCTAATGCCCTTGAGGTGCGAGCAAGGCCCGTACAGGCCCCACTCCCCTCGGTGCCAGCCCTACTGGGCCCTGAAAGTTCCACAGCCCCTGAAACCTGACTGGGGCCTAAACTACTGCCCCGCTCTACCTCCTCAGTCCTATTAGACCCTTGACAGCCCCCCGCCTCTAGGACAGATGGGGAATCAACTTTTTTGGGCCTTGCGGGACCTTTGCCTTTGCCTCTTCCACCCCTAGCATTAATGATGTGGGAAACTGGGGACCTGGATTGGGGGGTAGGCGGTACAACCTCCTCAGAACTGTCCCTGCTCTCTCCTGCAGGCCTCCGGACCTCTGCTGGACCAGATTCTTCCTCCCTGAACCTCCTGGGCCTAGCTGAAGTTCTCCTAGCACGCTCCATCTCAGACAGAAAATCCTCTCGAAGTCTGGAAGCAGGAAAAGAGGCTGGGATCACTGCAGCATGGACCTATAAAGGTAAGCACACTCTCCACCCCTCATATTGCAACAAAGTAACACATTTCCCCTGCAAACTCCAGACTTCTAAATTGTTAACCCTTAGTTTTGTTACAGTCCCATTAGAGGGCCCTCCACTGTCATTTTCTTAGACCCTGGGCACTAACTGCATCACTTATTCGTTGCCAGATCATCTTTCATCGTGCAAAATTGGTCTGTCTTACACAACATCTGAATTAATAGTCATATGATTCGATAATCATATCTATTAAAACCACGTTTTGTTGATGAGAAAAGTGTGGGTTTTTTGCTTTCGAAGTCTGGGATCCAGATGAAGCCATATCGAAGGTTGAATTTGATTCCTACAAAAATAATGCAGGTAATAAAATCTTCCAACAATTTTGAGCTATATTAGAGTTCTTCAGAAATGTTTCACTTTTATATTAGCTGATTTCTATTCCCGCGACTACTATGACGTTTGTGACACCTTGCAGGTCACATGGGAATAATTGGCCTTACAATTCTCCAGACATTTTAGTACATTAGATTAGTTGTGGCAAGCGAGGCATCAAAAGTTATCAATCATCCGTCACTGCTCACGGTGGACTAGACATGACAATTTCCACAATGTTTTTAAGTACATAGTGCCAACGGACATTATTTCTCTCACTGCGAGTTAAAGCGAGTTTATCGGCGTCTACAATTTCGAATAAAATGACTGCTTAGTACATGGAGCCCTAAATATGAACTTTTTCTGAAAAGTTCTTCCTACACTTTGACACACACACATATATATTTATATATATTTCCTTTTCTTCTCCAAGCGGCAAATATTAAATATGTGAAATATGGTTTATAATTTTATTTTTTTTGTTTGTATAATATGTTAGCTTCTAAAACCCAATGAAATGATAACATTCATTAAAGAGACCTAAAACGCCATCATTTTCTTTCATGATTTAGAAAGAGCATAAAACTTTTTCAAATTAATTATTTTATAAAATGTTCTTTGTTTTCTTATTAACCTTTGTTAAAAAACAGGAAGGCAAGAACAGGAGTGTGTATGTGTCTGCAATACTATTTGGCAGCAGTTTTGCAACAATAGCACTAGATTGCAGCACTATATCCTGTCATGTAGTGCTCATGACACATGCGCGCTACCTATCAAGATATATCTTAAAAAAAAAATTAGAAGAGAACAAAGCAAATTTGTTAACAGAAGTAAATTGAAAACAACTGAATCATGAAAGAAACATGTGGGGTTTCATATCCCTTTAAGTTAAAGGTCTAATTGTTTTATTCAAAAACCACAGTGTATTAATTCACAGTTGCATATACTGTATGGTTGTTTCAAATGTATATCCTCTGAGATACTGTATTATAGGTGTGGCCAACAGAAAATGTTGAGGTATGTTAAATACAACTAGTATTAGAACTGTACTGTTATGCAATGTAAACATTTATTCTATATGTTTGACGCCTGTTTGCTCACTCACCAATGGTATTGAGCAAAAAGAGGTTTTAGCAGAATATAAGGATTATGTGCAAATCGGCTGTAGACCTACAAAAATGTTTTGAGATTTGTCTGTCTTATTATTAAAGGGACATTAAACACTTTGAGATATTAATATAACAAAATTAATTCTACGTAGTTAAACAACTTTGCAATATACTTCATTATTTATTTTGTTTCCTTTTCCTGTAATTTAATTCTGAATATTGGTGGCTTTCCCAAATTGCTGTTAAAAGTGGAAGTGCAGACACAGCTGTAATCCATTAACCAATCGCAGTCATTGGTTGTACTCTCTAGTAAGCCATTTATAACTGTCATTAATTGGCCTTAGCAGAAAAAGAAACCTAAGTTACAATATGGCAGCACCCACTTTTTTGTTAACATTAAAATGTTAAATTAATTTTTTCAATATTTAAACAAATAAAATATATATTTTTTTAAATACATGGCAATTATTTTAAGGCTAATCTTTGCTCTTAATTTATTTTGAGCCAGATTACAAGTGGAGCGGTATTTAACGCTAGAAGTAAGCTTTTTGAGTCTGTTGGATAGCGCTCATATTACAAGAAAGTGCATTCAATGCAAATTAACTTCAATTGTGCTCAAGCGATCACGTTTACTTTCAACTTGTAATACCAGTAGAAAACCAAATGCTTACTAACACCCGCGATAAACCCCATTTCGCTTGTGCTTTACTGTTGGAGCCCCACTTGTAATATAGCTCTTAATGCTTTATGCCTTTTTAAAGGGTCCTACTTTGTAACTGTAGAACCAAATCTTTATCAAGGGACATTTTTAGTTCATAAATAAGATGATGTATATATAATTTATTTTTGTATTATTTATTTTTAATTGGCATTATCTCATTATAAACTAGTATTTGATGGATGATATATGCTGTTATTTTGCAATATTTTCTTTTTTGTATCTATTTCATTAGCATATTGTGTCATGTACTGTAGGTTGTTCAGAGGGTAATCAAATATGAAAATGTAGTATCTATTTTTAACTTATGGGTTTCATAAGAGCAAGGACAAAAGGTAATTTACATGCTGCTTATGGTAAAATTTAAAACTCATCTTCATCAATGATACAGTTTTAGATTTCTAGATTAGGATAATAATCTACTTACATGATCTTCCAACTGATTGCATAGAGTGCCAAATCTAAATTTAAATGTATCTCTTTGGACTACAAATTTTAGGATTTTCTTTTTAAAGTTTGATATTAGCTTGTCCTTAAGGAAGCTTAAGAGTACTTTACAAGCAATTTCATTTTCTTTTCTAAATAAGTAAAATTACAGAATACAAATCAGCGCCATTTGCTGATCTACATTTCATATAAAACCATATAAGGCTATATTTCCATCTATTTGAATGTAAACTTAACTGTTTTGTTGGTCTTCTTACCAATCTCAGTGCATGTAAATCAAGTTTGCTTAAAGTTGTTAGCATATTGTAGGATAGTAAAATACGGCTGAAGTTTGTGCTTGCTGACACCTGTTAGCATTGTGTGCATGATTTATATGTTTTCAGTGTAATATAATTATGATAGTACATAATCATTAATAATTCTTATGAAAATATGTTTTGTGTGTGTATAGGGTTGCCAGGTGTCCGGTATCTGACCGGACAGTCCATTTTTTCCACCAACTGTGCGGTTGAGAACTGCTTTGAAATGGTCCTGACCCTGCATTATTTTATGTTCCTGTAATGTTAAGAAAGGCATGTGGGAGTACAATCCCTATGCTTTATAACACTTCACTCGCTGGGTTAAGCAGTAGACAGTGCCCCCTCCCCTGTTAGAGACCTCTGACCTCTGATGTTTGACAGGTTCACGGTTGCTGCTGGGGGCGGGGTCTGCACAGAGACGAACAGAGTCAGTGAAGCGTGTGCACTTTCTCCCCGAGTCCACTCCAAATAGAAAGGATATAACTGCTCTCTTCCCTACCTGCTCTGCTAAGATGTAAGCTGGTGTCACATTTCTTTAGCCTAGTAACACAAACTGCTTGATCCCTTGTCTGCTAGATGGCTGAGTAAAGGAGATGTGCAGCCCTCTCTGGCAGTTCAGGGGCTTAAACAGTGTGTTAGTTTTAAATGTAGAATAACAATGTTAATTTCCTAATCAGTCTTAAAACATTAAATACTTTTTTTATGTATTGCTTTCTAATCGTTTATCATTCACTTAACTTATTTCTGGCATAAAAGGATGTTTTATATATATATATATATATATATATATATATATTTTTTTATATTTATATATATATATGTGTATATATATATATATATATATATATAAATATATATATATATATATACACACACACTATATATATGTGTGTGTGTGCATATATATATATATATATATATATATATAGCACTATAAATATGCACTCACTGGATTTAAACCACAACACTCTTTATTTTGTAGTGACATTTCGGGGCATTCACCCCTTCCTCAGATGTCCCTGGTCTTGGGACTTTGGCGAGTGGGAGTGCGCTATCCTGGACACCCTTTTTTGCCTTAAGAAGCCATTTTGCTCTTTTTTTTTAATATATATTTTGTGTAAATATTTACCGTATTTTCTGTTTGTATCTTAATAAAGAGACTGAAAATTAAATTTGGATGGTCTTTAAAATTATGCTAAAACAACAAATCGAATGGTGGCCTCAAACTTTTGTACTGTGTGTGTGTGTGTGTGTGTGTGTGAGCTCCTTATAACCCCCCCTTTAATTCTACTCCAGTTTCTAACTTTTCTATCACTGTTGGTGGCACCACTATATCCCCATCACCCCAAGTCCACTGCTTTGGAGTTAAACTTTCTCTCTTCATCCTGCCACAACCACCTACTCAATATCTCCAAAATGTATCTGTTTGCCAAAACTACTAAACATCTAATACAAGCCCTGATAATTTCCCAACTTGACTACTGTAATAACCTACTAACTGGCATTACTCTTTTTCCTGCCTTTTCTCCCCTTCAGTACATCCTAAATGCCTCTGCTAGACTAATCCACCTCTCCCGACGCTCTGTATCTACTGCACCTCTCTGCGAGTCCCTTCACTGGATCCCCATTCACAGCACAATCAAATTCAAACTTCTCAACCTGAGCTACAAAGTCCTTTCAAACACTACTCCTCCTACTTGTCCTCACTCATCAACAAATACACTCCTGTCTGCCCCTTAGGATCCAACAATGACCTGCTCCTTTCATCTTCTACCATCACCTCCTCCCATGCTAGACTGCAGGACTTCTCTTGTGCGGCACCAACCATCTGGAACGCTTTTCCTCGAGTCAGACTTCCCCCTAACCTGTCCTCCTTTGCAGTCCCCACCTCTTGTTCCTCACCCTCCTACACATTCCTCTCTCTTTCTATCTGACCCGAGCCTGAAGTACACTCAGGTACTGACAGCAGTAATCCAGAATACAGAGGCATCACCATCCACTCGAGAATGAATCAAGACTGGAATAGCCAAGTTGCAAATCCATCTACCTTACTGCCTTCTGGCTCTCTCTCTGCTAGATCTTCTTTTATAGGCCGAGGCCGCATATGCGGAGAGGGGTTCATTGCCTACCGCCGTAGAAGATAGATGATAGTCTTTAACATTAGCGCCAGAATAATTACAATATCTGAAAAATCCCTTTTTTAATAAGGGTCTGTTGTTCGTTCCATCATCAAGTATGAATTCCTTTAATACGTATATTCACATACAAAGATTTGGGAGAAATCTCCGGAAAAAAACTCCATCACCACAGTAACTAGTTATCTTACACAGATGATTGTCGAAAAGGATAAAGAAAAAATTCCATGGAATGATAATCTTTCAAAACAATAAAGAATGGCTCTTTAATACCTGAAGAATGACAAATCCATCATAACCCGCCCTGCAGATAAAGGTGGTGCAGTGGTCGTCATGGACATTATAGACTATAGGGCTGAAATACTACGCCAATTGAATGACAACCTCACTTATCGGACATTCCCGAGGGATCCAACCTCAATATTCAAGGCAGAAATAGACAATAAGCTCATCACAAGTTCTTGCTTTAAAAACTGAACATGAATTCCAGTTCCTGAAACAGGATCACCCTATCACACCCCTGTTGTATACGTTACCAAAGATTTACAAAGATGCCTCCAAACCCCCTAACAAACCCATTGTCTCAGCCAGGGGGGGTCTTTACTACAACCTTTGGCACAATTTGTAGATTTTCATCTTCAACCTTGCGTTAAACGTATGCAATACAACATTCAGGACTCATCATCTTTTATTTGCTGTATCACACAGCTTTCCAACATTGCCCAAACAGATCTCCTGTCGACCATGGACGTTTCCAGTTTATACACTGTGATGCCACAAGAACTAGGGATCACTGCTGTAAAGAAATATCTTAGATGTACCCTGTACTTGGGTCCTACAGAAGAAGTGCTAACCGAGATGTTGAGACCCTGTCTAACAACTATTTCCTCTTTGAAAAAAAATTTCTATTGGCAGACAGCCATAACTGCGATGGGGTCCAATGTGGCCACATCTCTGGTAAATCTCTACATGGCTGAATGCAAAATGGAAATGATGCAGGTCTACAACAATAGACATGTCAAATTTTATTGCAGATACATCAATGACCTGTTCCTGATTTGGGATGGGGATATGAAATCACTATCTGCATGGGTGACCCATTTGAACGAGCTTGAGAACACCATCAGATTCCAATATAGTGTCCACAAGGACACCATTGACTATTTGGACGTTAGAGTTTTTAAAAGCCAGGAAGGATCGGGCACCACTGTTCACAGAAAAAGCACTAACAGGAACTCCATACTCCGAGCGGATAGTTGCCATCCTCCCTTTAAAGCTCAGTACCAAAGGCTTATCAGAAATAACACTGAAAGCGAACGGTGCAAGACAAAATTAGAAGAAATGACTATCAGATTCAGGCAAAGGGGCTACAAAATGTTACTACTGACGGGATGCAAGCAAAGAGCTTGGAGTCATATTGATGCTACTACCGATGAAACACAAGATAGATTGACGTTTGTCACAAAATATTCTCCAAAGAAAATCAAATTATCAAAGCGATGAGAGATGAATGGAAGTTGATTTAGTCAGATTCCACACTACCTTTCCAACATTGGGCTGAACCAAGGGTGGCATACAAAAGAGGATGAAGCCTCAGATCTACTTGTCAAGACGGATACCCAGGATGAAAATGAGAGCAGGTTCTGGTTAAAGAAGAAAAGGGTTGCTTTTGCTGTACCTATATCCATTCCTTGGATGTCTGTTTTTAACATTTTGTAATTATGTTTGTAATTGTATTATTTTAATTGTTCATTTAGATTTATCTATTTTTGTTGATACTATGCTAAATCAATTTGTTGTTGATACTACGCTTATATTAGTTTTTTTAGATTTTGTGTGTTACATTTTCATGAAATTGTGTATTTTATTTGTTCATTAAATTGTATTATACATTCTAATTGGTTCAAATTTGCACCTTACTCCTCCATTTTCTAGAAATTGCACCATACTTCTCATTATTTTATACACTTTCTTGATATTAACTACTCATAGGTGTTCATAATACACTACACTGTCTCTGATTTTTTATTCCCTCTAAGGCAACTACAGAAATATGTAAGAACCCTCCCCTCTTATTTAAAAGACTCCTCAGATGTTCTGAAACTTATTGAAAAGATACAGTGGAACAAAGATTATATTTTAGCATCATGTGATGTGACTAGTCTGTATACTTGCATAAACCATAAAGTTGGGCTAGAAGCAATAGATCACTATTTAAAACATGACATTACTTTAAAAGTAGAACAAAAATATTTTATTCTAAACGCAATCGAAATTATTTTAACTCATATTTTTTTCTCTTAGGGACAGTTTTACAATCAAGAACAGGGGACAGCTATGGGCACCAGGTTTGCTCCAAGTTATGCAAATCGTTTTATGGGTCTTTGGGAGAAATTAATTTTAAACTAAACCCCATTTGGAGCAAACCCGGTGTTCTATACTAGTGTTCATCTAGGGAGCCATCCCATAACACTAAAATGTTGTCGACATAACTTATCCAAAGTAGGACGTTCTTATAAAAATATGCTGATGTTTTTCAAAGACATTGTTCAATTCACATGCCCCCAGATGTAAGCAGGCATAGGTGGGGGCACATACTGCCCCCATTGCTGTCCCTCTCACCTGTCTATATATCCTCCCATCAAAGGTGAATATATTATTCTCTAAAATAAACTTGAGGAGACTTATTACAAACTCAGTGTGTTTATCAAATCCTTGGCCCCTTGTCTTCAGAAAGGTACTTATCCCTTCTAAACTAACTGGGTGGGGTATTGAAGAGCATAGGCTCTCCACATCAAGAGAAGCCAGTATTACACTTCTAGAGACCGTTATGCCATCCAGTTTTTTAGGTCAACTGTATCCTTCATATAAGATGGAAGGTTGCAAAAGAAGAGTCTTAGAACTACATCCACATTTTTACCCAAATTCTCTGTTACACTATTGATCCCCGAGACTATGGGTCTCCCTGGAGGGTTCCCCATATTTTTATGAATTTTAGGAATAGTGTAAAAGACTGGCATCTTACGGAATTCAGGGTAAATAAATTTAAATTCTTTTTGAGAGAATAAACCTTCCCTTTTTGCCTCACTTAATAGTGCAAAGAGCTCAAATTGTATCATAAAGTTGGGCTAGAAGCAATAGATCACTATTTAAAACATGACATTACTTTAAAAGTTGAACAAAAATATTTTATTCTAAACACAATCGAAATTATTTTAACTCATAATTTTTTCTCTTAGGGACAGTTTTACAATCAAGAACAGGGGACAGCTATGGGCACCAGGTTTGCTCCAAGTTACGCAAATCGTTTTATGGGTCTTTGGGAGAAATTATTTTTAAACTAAACCCTATTTGGAGCAAACCCAGTGTTCTATACTCATTATATTGATGCTATTCTTATTATCTGGCAAGGCACTGAGGACTCTTTTGAAAACTTTGTTTCAAATATGAAGGATAACAACAAAAAATCTAAAATTTATTCATGAAATAAATAAACATTGCATCCATTTTCTTGATCTGGAATTGTTTGCTGAAGGAAATAAAATCAGCTCCAGGATTTATTTAATGAAGGTGGATGCAAAATGCAAATGAGTTGCCATCATCGTAGATTGAAGGAAAATATCCCAATGGGGCAATTTTTTAGAATTAGAAAAAACTGATCAAATATTGAGGATTTTGAATTACATCAGATAAACTAAAACAAAAAAAAATTTAGATTGTGGATATGAAGTTGAATCTAAACCGAACCAAACAATAACGAAAGAAAATGATGTCGCATTTATTCCGTTTATAACATAATATAGTGGAGACAAGTATCTTTTAGAAAAAAATAATTAATAAACACTGGGGTCCTATAAATAAAAATGAGAAATTTGGTCCAATTCTGCCAAATAAACCCCAAATTGTCTATAGGAGAGCGAAAAATCTAAAATCAATTCTAGCACCCACAGAGCTGAAAAATACAATGAATAATAAATATGATGTGGATCTTATGGGCAAAAAACTACAGGGATTGTATCCATGTTTAACTTGCAAATCATGCAAACATTCCAAAAAACATAGAGGTAGTTTCTCATGTAACTACCCAAAGATATAAAATTAAGAACTTATTTAGATGTTCAGATAGGAATGTTAATTATGTGATCCAATGTAAATATTTTGCTTCTCATTGGAATCTTCTTGTATTCCAGCGTTCCTGGCTTCTTTTTACCAGAAGAATTTTGTCAAAGACTCTATGGCATCTTTTCCTGGATTCATTCCTTGGATGTCTATTTTTAACGTGTAATTATGTTTGTAATTGTATTATTATTTTAACTGTTCGTTTAGATTTCTCTATTTTTTGTTGATACTATGCTTATATCAATTTCTTGTTGATACTACGCTTATGAGGTTTTTTTAGATTTTCTGTGTCACATGTTCATGAAATTGTGCATTTTATTTGTTCATTTAATTGTATTATACAGTCTAATTGGTTGAAATTTGCACCTTACTCCTCCATTTTCTAGAAATTGCACCATACTTTAATTATTTTATACACTTCTGATATTAACTACTCATATGTCTTTATAATACACTACATTGTCTCTGATTTTGTATTCCCTCTAAGGGAGCTAGAAACTTACTTGTATACCTTTTTGCCATCACTTATTTAACATTCATTACCTACTGCACATGCACTTTGAATTTATCATCTTTGTTGCATATATTTTTTGCCATCATTTATCTAACACTTGCACACGCACTTTGAATTTTTTAATTTATCATCCTTGTTACTAATTCAGCTACACTTAGTAGCGCATAGTACGTTTTTCTCTTTCAAAAGAAATATTTCCTTTTCTAACTCACTGTTAGGGGGATATAGGGATCCCCTTTTTTGTACTGTGCTTTTAGTAACTTTTCTATAGCGCAAATATCTATTCACTTTTATTATTGATTAGTTATATTGTGGCTCGTTCATATTGTTTATATATTTTGGACTTTCCCTCCATATATACGATATGCTCTATGCATTTATAGTCTGTCCCTCAATGCTGTTTCACTTTGCTGCGTGTTTATTCATTTGTGCATGGTGTGCCTGACAGATTGGCCACTCCCCCTCTGTATGGTTGGCCTGTGATGTATTCAACTCAACTCTCAACTTAGCTTATAGACTCTTCACATGTGCATCTGTTTACATGTCTGGGTTTCGGCTTTGGGGTGTCGAGCAGGACACTTATCCCCATTGGTTTCTCTCTGGTTGCGTCAAGGCACGCCTGTTTATCTTCTTCCGACCACTCCATCTATTTGCTGACCGTCCATTCTCTCTGCACACCATATAGGCATACATGGAGTCCTGAAGCCCTATGAGATTCCATTTTATGATCTAGCAGGCGTTTGTTGTTTGTTGTTCACCAATCAGCTGGGTTTCTACTAGTTTTTAGCTTTAGTTCGGTGTTTGGTTAACTTAAGTATTTTTGTGTTTATATGAATATTACTGTTTCATCTGGTCTGTGTGAAGAAATCCTATTTTATACAGTTCTTAATACACAATCATCATTTGCAGATATATTCAGTAATCTTGTTTTGAACACGGTGCTCACTGATTTGCTAATTGCCTTTAGGGTGGGCCTAATAGTACTATAAATGTTTGTATTTCACTTTGTTTCATTGTCAGAAGAAGGGGTTCTTTTACCCCAAAATGTCACCATAAAGAACGTTTTTTCACACTTTATATATATATATATATATATATATATATATATATATATATATATATATATATATATAAATGCAAAATTTGGTTTATCACACCTTACAAAAAGTTTATATGCACATCTTTGGGAGTGCTGCCAATATGACACAAACAAAAAAGGCGCATAGTCTATATTGGGACACCTTGCAAGTGGTGACTGGCTAAGCAAAATATTGCCAAATTGTGTGACTAGGATCCCAATTTTATTTAAAAAGAATAGTTTTTCATTGATGTTGTTTGCAGGCAATTTTTTGCAGCAGTTCCAAAAATGTTGTGCTTTTGAAAATGGATGTGCACCAATACCTTTTTGTTTGTGTGTGTGTGTGTGTGTGTGTGTGTGTGTGTATGTATATGCTTAAATTGTAAATGGAGAGTATAAGCCTTACTTTCTTTTTATTTTTGATATTTGATTATAAAGATAACCTTGTCCAGGTATGTGGTGCTAACCCTCCAACTAAGAAATCAAGACACAATTTTTTAGAGAGATTATTAAAGGAGGAAAAATATCCCTCCCTTATAAAGAAAAGAGAATACAGCACTCTTTAAATAATTACAGGTTTTTAATTACCATTCATTTTTAATCCAAATTTAGTAGTTCCTTTTCAATACCCACTGTGACACAAAATAATCAAGCCTAAAAACACAAAGTGTTAAATTGCTGCATAGAGGTCTAGCAATTGAGAATTAAACCTTACATAATATTTAACCTAGTTTAACATAGCAATATACAGAACCTTACTTCCTACACAGTTCCCTGCATTAATCACTTAAACCTTTACAGTTACAGGTCGACCAGTTCACATGATATCATATTTAGACAGGAAGCACATTATGCAAACAGTCCCCTTGTATAGAGTACTGCCAACATGGAGCTGAGAACTCACTCTATGAATACTCTCCAGTGGAACAAGAAAAGGGCTGCAGTCTCTCTATATGCGCTCCATGAGCTGATGTGTTTGTATAGGTAAGAGACCGCGGTATCCAGCAACCGCTCCTTGAACGGAAAAAGAGAATAAACACCGAGTACCTTATACATAAGCCACCTGTTACGAAGTCTGGTCACCAAACCCCATGCTGTGCCTTCCTGGCCTCTGTTAACGAGAACTTGTGTCCATATGAATTTGCTTTAATCACTGGGGCTTTGTCAGGGCTCAATTCTTTGGCATTCCTTCTGTGCTTATGTGTTGTTTAAGCCCATCCTACTTAATTGAAATCCATTTTCTTAAAGGGATATTTTCTCCAACATAACCCCCACACTTCCTATGTGCTTAAGAGAACCTTCAATTAGTACAGTATATTTTATTTACATATTGGCCTTATGTTTTATTACCAAAACTAAGTTCTATGTGCTAATCTGCTATATTGCATCATTTAATAATGCTTCTTTATTAGGTACTGTGCTTTAAAAGCGAATTTGCACATTTTTCAACACCTCTAATTCCAAATTTGACTAAAAAAGCATACACGTTCTCAGAGCCTTGGATGTGCCTACGTTTCCCCGACATTTACCTAGATAGTAAAAGTTTAAACATAAAAGAACTACAGCTTTATTATTATTAATTACATTTATTACATTATGAGGCTTTAGATTATATACATTTCACTCCAAATGGGTATATTACCGTTAAGGTGTTTTCCTTGTTTACTTTTTTACAATTCTTAAATCTGATCATTACAGGGAACAGAAATCTACAGATATTCCTCTCATCCAGACATTGGAACCCATGGCTGTTCCTTGGAGCTGGAGGCCTACCTGTTGGATTTTCAAGCCGCTTGTGAACCTTTGGCATAGTATAAAAAACTGGGATGCACAGGTGATCTATGATTAAAAAGTCAGCAATATCTTTAGATATTACACCTGTTTTCAAAGCTCTATTCACCATAGACACAATCTCCTTTTGGAATAGTAGTTTGAAAATTTTTATTTCCAAAAAAAATCTTTAATTTTATTGATCTAAAGAATCTGTACAAATCTTGTTCTAATCTAAACAGATCTAGACTTTGTGATGGACTAAACGACAGACCTTTATTTAGGGCTAGTACTTGCTCATTAGTTAAAGTATGATCAGAGATATTAATAATCAAGTAATTTTTCGGCAGTTCGTTATCGGGGTTACCTCCACCAAGTGTCAGACAGTCAGTAGGTTTCTCTTTACCTCCCTCTAGTATCTCCGGCCTCGACCCGATCTCCTCGAACCCCTCCGGGTTAGTTGCGATCCGGACATTATTCCTCTTGCGACCCTTGTTTGCGGCCACCCCTATGGCCTCTCCTTCCGATTCTTCGGTTAAAAAACCGCCTGAGGAATCTGTATCGCTCCCTGGAGCAGCATCACCTTGCTGCCTGTGTCTCGGATGCCATCGGTTGCGAGTTTTCCCTGCTTCTGGGTGGTAACCCGGCTCCCGGTCATGTGACCATCTATAGACCAATCCAGATTTATAATCCTCGATGTCCCTCTGAAACTTCGTTCTTTTTCGATCTTCCAATATCTTTCGATATTCAGCTTCTCCTTTCTCAATATTTTTCACCAGGGTGCTGTATGTATCCAGTGTCAGAGATTTGCTCAGCTCCTCCCTCAGTCTCGCAACCTCCGATTTTTGTTTAGCTATTTCTTTATGCAAGAACTCCACAGTAAGTATCATGAGATCGTAAAAACATTTGTTTAATATACTGATAAATAACTTGCAATATTCCTCTTGCTTGTCATTAAGGTTGGTCGAACATTTATCCGGAGTCCCCTTGGTATCCTCTTAACCCTGCAGTATTCGGCCAATGTTACTGCATGTAAATCCAAAGCTGTATGTTTCTTAGTCTGTTTCTCCAACAATTTTCCATTAACCTCAGTTGCTGAAGTTTTCAAAAAAGTCACTTGAGCCTTGAACCAGAGTCATAACTCTGGCAGCATCGGTATCTGTATAGCCAAACGTCGGTAATCCAGTAGTTTCTGTAGTGTCATTGGTAGACATATTTAGACAGGGTGCACGAAGCTAGTAACAGCAACCAGCAATAACAATATTAAGACACTTTGTAGCTCAGCTCCACTGTCAGGTGCAGGCCAAGAAGGGTGCTGTAATCCCTTACTATTCACAAATCCACAGAGAGAGGCAGCACCTTGCAATATAAAAATCTTTATTTCCACATCCTGGAATAAAACAGTGACGTTTCTGGTACAGGACCCTTAATCATACAAAGCTCAAACACACTGTTCAATCCTTATAAAGGCCTACCTGTACACAGGTGTTCAATTAACACCTCTTAACAGCCACACCTAGTGGTTACTTATTTTATTACATTAAAAATTAGAATTTTGCATTCTTATTTCACCTTAGTGCAGGATACCAATTAAAATCAATACAAAAACATATATATATACATAGCAATAGCTCATACAGATATCGATATTGACATAATATCATTACAGCATATTAATAAAAAACCCCAATGCAGCAATTTTTAAAATCAAATGACTACAAAATAGAGTATAGTCCAATTCTTTATTTAAACCCAAAGGTTGCATAGTATTGAGTTTGTATATCCAAAATGCTTCCTTCTTTTTAAGGATTAACTCCCTATTACCCCCCCGTCTGGGACGTGGCATGGCATCAATGATTTGAAAACGAACCTGACTAATATTATGACCACATTGGATAAAGTGACCTGACACTGGTGCCTCTAAATTTCCACATCTGATATTGCTTTTATGTTGTATTATCCTATCACGGACACGACGAGTCGTCTCCCCAATGTAAATTTTTCCACATGGGCATTTTATGAGGTAGATAGCAAAAGCAGTATCACACGTAAAAAAAACTTTTATTAGAAATGTTCTACCAGTGAGAGGATGAAAAAAGAGGTATGAAAGAAAAAAATAAATTTGAGGATAGAGGATTGGGGAGACAACTCGTCGTGTCCGTGATAGGATAGTACAACATAAAAGCAATATCAGATGTGGAAATTTAGAGACATCAGTGTCAGGTCACTTTATCCAATGTGGTCATAATAAAAAGTGTCTTAATTATGTCACAATTAGTACCAAGCTTGATCAAACAATTTTTAACTTTCAAATATCAAGTTTTTTATATTAATCTTTCAGTAGGCATCAATCATCTCCTAGAATGAGAGGTTATTAGTATCATCTATCAGTACTCTCAAAAAATGATTAAATTGTAAATGGAGAGAGGATAAGCCTTACTTTCTTTTTATTTTTGATATTTGATTATAAAGATAACCTTGACCAGGTATGTGGTGCTAACCCTCCAAATAAGAAATCAAGACACAATTTTTTAGAGAGATTATTAAAGGAGGAAAAAATATTCCTCCCTTAAAAAGAAAAGAGAATCCAATCTAGTCCAATCTAGAAAAGATTAAGACAAAATTGTGTCTTTTATATATATATATATATATATATATATATATATATATATATATATATATATATATATATATATATATATATATATATATATATATATATACAGAATTGTTGGGAACTGCACTCTCACTGACAAAAAATGACAACAACCAGGGTGCCGGCAGGGGCAATTTAATAGAAGGTATACAGACTGCACTCGCTGAGTTTCAGACAATCTTCAGTATTTCTTTATTCTGGTGACGTTTTGAGGATAATCTCCCCTTCCTCAGACCAACCTGATCAACAGTTCAATGAGTGTATTTAAACCCTAAACCCCTCCCACAATTGCAAAAGGCTCCAAAATGGGTTCCCATAGCAACCAACAGAGAAAATAACCTAGTTTAAAGTCAAATGGTGTATCTTAAAGTAGTATCTCTGTATAACAACATGTGTACAGTCACACATATAAGAGTATAGAGTGTGAGTCTAATTAATATACACAGTTCAGCAATGCAATAAATAACATTGTGCCTTTCTGCTGTGTTATAACTGAACCACAAGTCTCTCCTAGGACGTCTAATTAGCAAGTGAAAACCCCAACTTGTGAATGAACACAAAAGGGTGGGCACTTTAATCGTGCACTCTTACCCTCCACCTCCGACTTTCCGGCTTCTGATCAAAGAGGGACCTCAATATCCTATCGATAAGAGCAATCAGCTCCCCGGTCTCCTCCGCCTCCCTCAGCGTCTCAAGCCCAAAGCGCTCAACAGGTGGCCCGGCACTTCCTGGTGACGTCCCAATCAGTAGGGAGTTGCGGATTGGTTCTCCAGTAGAGCGTGTAGTGAACAGCTGTTAGGCGGCGCTGGATCTCTGGAACTGGCATACGGAACTCACAAAAGGAAATGCGATCCACGGATTAAAATTTGAATTTTATTTGTTTCATTAAAACAGAAGGAAGACTTGCAGCATGCAGAGTGAGCGCAGCACTTGGCTTACGCATTTCGGCAGATAGGTGTTTAAATGAGGAAATATGAATAGTGCTTTCCTCATAAAAAATTATACATCTGGTGGGTCAAGTTGGATATAAAGTTTATGACCCAAAGGACACTGAGTTATCTGCCCTAATTTGTGACATTATGTGTCCCCAAGGACCTATGATATTATTACCTGCAATCAACATCTCTGATAAACAATTTCTCCTAATTAGTATGATGCGCAAACTGCAAAATTTATATAAACATGGCATTGATATCAGTGTAGCTAATATGCTTGAAGTTTATCATAAAGCCTAAACTACATTTAAGATTCACTATTATTCCCAGTAATTTATCATGTCAGATTTGGAATTTAGTCCCTTGGGGACTCTGGTTTCCATTTTAAAAATCCTCTTTGCTAGAAGTTGGTCAAGGTTACTTTTTCAATAGCGTACCACCTGAAGGTGTTTAGATTGACATCATGTATTTTTGCAAAGTGCTGTACCAATGTAGTGGATGCCTTGCCCAGACTTATAGTAAAAAGATGTTCCCTAATTCTTGAATTCATGTCTCTTGATGTGAGGCCAATGTATTGTTTTTTACACTGCTTGCATGTAATCAGGTATATAACATAACTGGTTCTGCAATTCCGGCAAGAGCGTATGTCATACTTACCATTCGCCATTGACTCAAAGTCTTTGGTGATTTGGACAAATTTACATGGGCGACAATGATGGCTCCCACATTTGTACATGCCCACTTGGGTGAGCCAAGAGCTAATTGTGTTGGTGCCAATAGTGAACCAAGAGTTTTACTTTTATTGTAGGAACATCTAATTCCTGTATCCACAACCTTCTTTAGCTGATCATCAACTGCCAAAAGTGAGACATTTTTTCTCACTATCTTGCAGATCTCATGATATTGAGAACTAAACTCTGTAACACACTTTGTCTGACTTGTCATTGTTCATACCTGTCCTCTTGTCTACTTTTAATAACTGGGCCCTCGGGATTAGCTCAACCACCTCTTCTGCCCTAGCTATATCTTTGTTGGGATATTTCCTCTCCCTTAATCTTTGTTTGAGATCAGAAGCTTCTTTTCGATACTCAAAAAGGTTTGAGCAGTTCCGTTTTAGCCTATTAAGTTGGCCCTTTGCTATCGCAAACCTGATCTGCTTGGGATGGCAGCTATTGCCATGTAAGATAGTATTCCCCATTATGGGTTTGTGATATACACAAGTGGCAACCCCCTTGTCTGTTGTACCTTTTAATGACAAGTCCAAAAAATTTATTTCTACTGGATTAGTCTCACAGGTAAATCTTAAGCCCATGTCATTACAATTAAGGGACTTCATGAATTGTTCATTACCCTCTGCTTCACCCTTCCAGACCAAAAGCAGGTCATTAATATACCTGTAATATAGCTTGATATTATCTCTGTAGGGATTGCCATCTCCATAGATGTGGCCTAGCTCCCACCAGCCGAGATATAAATTGGCGTAAGATGGAGCAAACTTTGCTCCCATGGCAGTGCCGCACTTCTGGAGATAGCAATCCCCTTCAAACTGAAAAAAATTATGAGTGAGAAGAAATCTCACTACCCTCAGTATGAATGTCTGAAATACTGAACTGAAATTTGAATAATTCAGCAGAAAATAGTGGACAGCCTCTAAACCCTTGTCAAGTGGGATAGAGGAATACAATGCAACAACGTCGACCGTTAGCCACTATCCCACTTAAATCTCTGAATTAAATTAATGACATGTTTGGTGTCCTTAAAATGTGACACCAGCTGTATCACTAAAGGCTGCAATATGGAATCAATCCACTGCGACAAATGTTATAGCAGTGAACCAATTCCACTTACAATGGGCCTTCCCTGTACATTTGTTAGGGATTTGTGTACTTTTGGCAGATGGTGGAAACAGGGGGTCCGTGGGTGTTGTACATTCAGATAAGCCACCGTCTGATCATCCAGGAACCCCTGTTCCCTACCATCATCCAAAATTTGTTTGAGTTCTAGCTGATAAGCTCGGGTAGGATCCCTATCAAGTTTCAAGTAGTCATGTGAGTTGTGTAACTGTCGGATCGCTTCTGCTACTTAATCTGCCCTGTTCATGAACACAACCACACCACCTTTGTCCGCGGTGCGTATTATTGATATTATTCTGAAGGTCCCGCTGGGCCTTCCTCTGTTTATGATTTAAATTTTGTTTGGTATTGGTACAGGAACTTGCCAGATTAGTGAGATCCATTTCCACTCTCTGTTGAGATGTTTCCAATATACTCCCTCGATTGTGAATGGGGTAAAAGGTGGATTTATTTTTAAAGGTTGCTGCTCTATTGACTACACCTGAGGGGTTACTGGACTCATTCTCCAAAGACTGTAAAGCAATTATATCACAGACCTCATGGAAGTTATGTAGAGTGTTATCCTCAGTTTTGTGTGATGTTGCTCCCTCTTCCAGGATTATTGTACTTTCCCTTGTGCCGAAGTGCTTTTTTAAAGTCAAATTTCTAATCAGACGATTAACGTCAAGTAAAGTCTGGAACAGATTAAAATTACTGGTGTTCGAAAAACCTAGGCCTAAAGAAAGAACCTGGATCTGTTCTTCCGATAGCGTATCAGAGGAGAGATTCAAAACATTATTTCTCATTTGTATCTGGTTTGCGGGCAATTGCCCCTGAGTTGGTATCTCTCCCCCCTCCCCTTGCATCTGTTGTGTGTCCCCCTAATTGATCTCAGGTCTCTGGAAAAACCTGAGGAAAAACCTGTTTGAGATCTAGGTGTAAGGCCCCCTGTGTATCTATAGATTTATACACTTGTTGTGACTGGTGGTATGTGTCTTGTCTGTTTGTTGGTACAGAATTTTACTCATTTCTTTTGGTCTAACCACCGGACCACTTGCAGGCATCACCAAGGAACCTGTATATACTGAGGAGGAGACTGATGTCTTAGCTACGGGGGGCAGGGTCAGCTGTTATTAAGGCAGCTGCAGTAGCAGGGCAAACCTCTTTTCCTTCATCTGAGGAATACTCTGTGTCACTTCCAGAGAATGACACATTCTTGTTTTGTTTGTTGCCTCTGCGGTTGCCTTTTTTCTTGTTGGGAAACTGTGTTCGTCTGAACTCCCCTCTTTTCTTACGATTACAGATATAAACTGAATCTGTTTGATAATCTGATCTATCACGTAAATATTTGGTATGCTTGTTTTCCATGACCAGGCTCTTGCCTCTGGCTATTATACCTCTCAATATGGTATCAAACTTGCCAAACTGTGGATCGCCAATGCGCTTATCCATTTCAGTTTGCAAATCAGATATCTCTGTTTATATCACAATAAATTGCTTCAATTTATAATCTCTCAACATTCTCATTAATTTCAATGAACATTCAGACAATGTTAAAATCCAATTTGTCACAAAGTCTTTTTCATTTTGATCCACATAAAACTTTGGAAATTTGAACAGTCTCAGTCCTCTAGGTATCATTCCCAGCTCAAGATATTTATCAAAAGTCCAGATATCCCACTGGATTTTGCACTCTTTTAACAACAATGATTCCATGATTTCAAAAAGGGAACTTAAGGATAAAACACCATTGTTTTCAGAGAAAATATGCTCATAGTCCTGTACATTATGCTCCCTTGCAGTCGCAGGCATTAGTGAGAAGTAGTCCCTATTGTGTTGGACAAACTTCTCTTGCTGTTGATGGACTTCCATAATTAAGCTGTATCACAACACTAAAGACTCTAACACTCTCAGACGATACTTCCAGGCAGTATCCAAAATACAGTCACACATATAAGAGTATAGAGTGTGAGTCTAATTAATATACACAGTTCAGCATTGCAATAAATAACATTGTGCCTTTCTGCTGTGTTATAACTGAACCACAAGTCTCTCCTAGGACGTCTAATTAGCAAGTGAAAATCCCAATTTGTGAATGAACACATAAGCGTGGGCACTTTAATCGTGCACTCTTACCCTCCACCTCCGACTTTCCGGCTTCTGAGTAAAGAGGGACCTCAATATCCTAATGATAAGAGCAATCAGCTCCCCGCTCTCCTCCGCCTCCCTCGGCGTCTCAAGCCCAAAGTGCTCCACAGGTGGACTGGCACTTCCGGGTGACGTCCCAATCAGTAGGGAGTTGCGGATTGGTTCTCCAGCAGAGCGTGTAGTGAACAGCTGTTAGGCAGCGCTGGATCTCTGGAACTGGCATACGGAACTCACAAAAGGAAATGCGATCCACGCCGAATGGATTAAAACTTGAATTGTATTCATTTAATTAAAACAGAAGGAAGACTTGCAGCATGCAGAGTGAGCGCAGCACTTGGCTTATGCGTTTCGGCAGACAAGCCGTAATCATAGCCTATAGTGCTGTGTTCACCTCTGCTTTTTAAGAACATGAGGAGAAGCTCATTGGCTCAAAATGAATTACATGTTAAAAACACTTGTGCGCTACTCTGTTAACTGTTTATCAACTGACAGCAAAAGAGCAAAGGGGGCAAAACAAATAATCACATAATGGTATTAAGAAACAAAAACCAAAGATGAATACCAAAACAAATACAATTGCATAGAGAGATAAACCTTATGTAAGACCCTTATCAAATCCATTTGAAAATGGAAAAGATAAATAATATAAACCACTTATTTTCTGTATTCATATGTGAAATATATGTATATGGAAAACCCCAAACATACAATCAGAATATAGTTCAGAGAATATGCTAGGTGTTTAAATGAGGAAATATACATCATAAAAAGTATACATCATAAAAATTATACATCTGGTGGGTCAAGTTGGATATAAAGTTTATGACCCAAAGGACACTGAGTTATCTGCCCTAATTTGTGACATTATGTGTCCCCAAGGACCTATGATAATATTACCTGCAATCAACATATCTGATAAACAATTTCTCCTAATTAGTATGATGCACAAACTGCAAAATTTATATAACATGGCATTAATATCAGTGTAGCTAATATGCTTTAAGTATATCATAAAGCCTAAACTACATTTAAGATTCACTATTATTCCCAGTAATTTGTCATGTCAAACAACATGTGTACAACGTAACTTTAAACTTGCCAGGATATATTGTAACCCATATCTAACATGTTACAATGTTTCAAGATATCAGAAAAATAGGTCAGGCATTTTTAGATTAGTATGATATGACAAAGACAGCAGGTAAAATAAACCACATCATAATATAGCTAACTGGTTTGTAACAGCATACCAATGTTATATTACAGGGAGATTAATAATATAGAAACATTGGTATTAGTCAAAAGTCAGACAAAAAGTATTGATATTAAACATCAATTAGGACATATTTGTTAGTGGACATAGAGGCTTGCACTGTTAGCCAATAAAATTAGAGAGCTATGAACCATTTTAATGTAGTAATTTAAATGGTTTATGTTTGCGATCCAGTCATAAGACCGACATGTCCAGTCAAATGTTTCTCAATCAGGGGCGATGTCACACCGTGATGTAACCAATCACATGACCCTGTATCACCAATCACATACCCACAGCTATCCAATAGTGTTTACAGCTGCATGTAATGTCCAAAAAACCTCATTAAATCTATTATCTCTGAGGAAGGAGGACTATATTAACCTTTGACACGCATCAGAAATAGCGGTATTTATCTATTTGAATTATACTTAGGGACTTTGGGTGATTTCTAGTGATATGTTACCATTGAAATGCAATCTCTATGTGAACTGTACCTCCGGTAGCTGCATTTATAATAACTCATAATGGCCTTTTAAAATACCTTATATTATGTGTGAGTGCAGTTCTTATGTTGATGACTTTAACCACTTTTTAAATAAATAAATAGTTTTACACTAATTGTTGTTTTTTTGCTTTACCTTTACACTGTGTGTATGAATTCCGCAGGAATACCATACTCTAAGAGGCACTGAGAAGGGCAGGTATAACAAGGCAGTCATCATGCAGGAATGCAAATGAGGAGGACACCCCTAAAACGTGGCACCTCATATTGGATTGAGGTCCTTTGCAGTATGTAAATTACCCTTAGGGTTATAAGAACCATACGCCATATTGCAGGATCCACTAGGGATTGTCTTGTTTATTACTCTAAACTTTGGATTCTACCCTTTTTATTTATGTGAATTAGCTACATATACTGAATAAGCGCTTACACCCATTCCTACCCTATATCTTGTTTTGCACTGATCTTTTGAGCCGATTTTTTTTTTGTATATTGTAATCTGCTTTGTATTTGTAATCTATTGTATTCATATTATTGTTAATTGCACCTACATTCGTATACATTTCTTTATTTAATATAATACATATGCACAACTTTGACATAGATTGCTTCTGGTTTGGAGTATATATATATATATATATATAGACACTCACACACGCTGTTTAAAAAACAGAAAAATATAATTGCACACAAATGAAAAAGATGGAACATTGGCGGGGCAGTACTTAAAGGTGAAAGAGGAAATAAACCTCTTCAAAGGCAGATATCAAATGTTTGTGTAGGGCATCTTTAGTAAACAGGACTGGGGAAAATCTTGATGGTAGGGGATGCACAATGGCGGAGGAATACAGATATGAATAGAGCACCAGACCTAGGGAAGCCATTCTGTCCTGTCTTACCTCCCCCTACAAGATGAAAGCCGTGGATGGTGACCCACATGGACCAACATTCAGGTTTTCATAAAACAGCTATTGGTTACCTTCCAGGGTCATCTTTTCATGATAACCAATTAGCGTTTTCATGGTCATTGCCTTTCTTGTGTTGGATGGTAAAGTTGTATGATTGCAGTAACTGGCTCCAACAACAAAGCTTTTCATTTTCCCCAGCCACCCTTCCTAAACATACCAAGCAGTTGTGATTTGATATGAGTGTAAAGTCCTGGGCATACAAGCAGGGTTTTAATGTCTTCAGGGCCAAAATGAGGGCCAAACATTCCTTCTCAATGGTAGCATAGGTAGATTCTGTCTCAGATAGACAATTGTGTACTAATCCTATTTGGCTCTACTTGACTGTGAACTGCCCCTATCCCATAGGATGAAACAATATTTTGCACCACAAATTGCTTGCTGTAATCCGGTACCACTGATACCGGAGCCCTGGAAATGGCTGTCTTGACAGTCTGTCAGGTTGTCTCACCATCAGGCAACCAAGACACACTGTGAGGGAATATTTTCATTTGTCATGTCTGTCAGGGGCTTGGCTATAGCACTATACTTTCCCTACCATGTGCCCCAAGTAGTATGCCTCAGCCAACCCTTTCTGTTCTTTACTGGGTTTAATTGTCAGTCTCACTTCCCTTATCCTGTCTAATATCCCTGCTAGGTGGTGTAGGTGTTCATCCCAGGTATGTAAGTATGCCCAAGCAACTCCTTGCAGTCCATCCAGTAGTTGGTCAACTAGTCTTTGAGATGTGGGTGGAGCATTCTTCAAAATGGCATAACTAAAAACTCATACTGACCAAATGGGTAGATGAAGGCCAAAATCATGTGGAGTCATCTTTTATTTTAGGAACTAACATGACCAGATATGCCCAAGGGCTATGGGACTTCCTAATGACTCCTGAGACCCGGTAAGCAGTTTATCTCAAAGGTCTCTAAGTTCCTGTGTCTAATTCATGTTTAGTATGTGCTTTCTGGGTGGGGTTTAGTTGCTAAATATAAACTGTTCCAGTACCACCAAATTTAGACAGTTCTCATAGGTGTGTACCTGGATGCCCCCCATCCAATGAGATGCCTACTACCACAGGCAATTCAATTGTTAAATCCTCTTTTAAAGCTCCTTAAGAAGCTATCAATGTCCTTACTGTCTTGAAATTTAGGGAACATGTTTGCCCTTGCCCGGGATATTTTATCATTCACATGTTCATTTGCATGGGTCCTGGGGCTGGACAAACAGTCTGACCTCTCCAGTGAGTGAAAGTAGCAGTCAATCCGCTGCTAATTTGTAGCTGTGGAGTCCACAATGGCCTGGGCCCTTGCCATCAAATAATTTTCTACTCACAGTATGAGGCTGTTCACTGCTTTGGCAATTTCATGCCAGTCCCTGGAACTCCCCTTCTAGGCCAGGCTTTTCAGAATCTCATATCACCATTTCTTTGTCATTTCCCCCCTATGTCAGAGGCATTATCCCAATGATACTGGCATAGGATCTGCACCCGCTCCTCCTTGTTAGCATCTCTGTAAAACTACTCTCCTCATGCTTCACACAGAGAAAATAAGCCATTCCCAGGTTACTGTACATACTGCTCATGTTGCACTGAGCTATTTAACACTAAGCAAACATAAATGAACAAAATAGTGTAGGTGTATGCAAGTGACTGTATTTTGCACTGTGCTATCTCGGTGTTGAGGTTATCGTGCCCCCTAGCTCCCAGTGTGAGGATAATAGGTATTCCACGCAGTGAGGCTGTTAATCACATCATTGCCAGACAGAAAAAGCAAAAAAAGTCTATGGCATAACTCTTGTAGCTACAGCCCACTATGTCGCAGAGTTCTATATTTGTTCATTATGAGGCACCCAGAGCACTGCTGCAGACTTCCAACACTTCACCAGCCCATACTCTACTACACTTGGCCCCCTTCCCACTCCTGAGATACCCCTCTTCTTATAGAGTTACTCTCACTGCCCCAGATAGTTTTAATCCATTCAGATCCTGGAGCGAGTAAAGTAACCACACACAAGCTAACCCCCACACTCACAGTAATTCACAGACCCCAAAAAATCCCAGAATTACTAAATTAAAAAAATAGTAAAAACACAAAAATAGAATAGAATAGTTGCACTCTCATAAAACATAATGTGTCAAAGCCCTTTGGTAACAGCAACTATATATTTATATGCATAATCACTTAAAAAGAAGATTAATAGCACCAAAGTGTGTCAAAGGCTGCACTAGAGATTTCACAAGTATTTCGCCAGAAATGCTTGTGCAATGTTAAATGCCTACAGCGTATGCTGTCGGCAATTAATGAGGTTGAGCGGACATGATTCACGAAAATGATTTGACCATTAATAAAATCTACCCCTATGTATCCTTCTGCAAACTTTGGGCACTTAGCGCTATGTTGCATACTCACTCCAGATCAAACAGTTTTCTTTCATATGAGACTTGGGACTCTGAGCACTTAATGCTATATATGCTATATAGCAGTGGTCATGAACCAGTGGTCCACGAGAAGATGTTGGTGGTCCTTGACACCATCAAGCAGGAATTAATCTCCTCTGATGGTGTCACCCCCGTCGCGTCGCAACTCCCTACAGTGCCTGGCTGGACATCAGTGAAAACCGACGGAGGAGAAGTTAAATTACAATCTCTTTACGCACGTTGCGTAGTACTGCACAACTTGTGTAGCTAGATTGTATTTTTAACTCCTCCCGCCCGGCGTGCTGCTCAGAGAAAGATGCTTCCATTCTAAAGCCAGCAGAGGTTGGTATAGTCTTGGCTTGAAATAGTGGAATTAAAGTATATAAAAAAATAAAAAAAAATAAAACAAAAACTTTCTCTTATTTCATTAATTTTCTTCCCTTTACCTGTCTCTTTGTAGTAGTTTTCCTAATGCCTTCAGATGGACTTATATCACTGTTTGTCTTCCTCCCCTCCATCTTCTTTTATTTTAATTAGATATTGTTTTTCATTCTAATAATTTTCTCACGCACAAAGCCATTCCACCTGAATTCCAGTAATTGCCATCCAGCAGATCAGCCATATCCCACCAGTGTTATAGTAATTGCCAATAGCATCAGTCGTGGTTAGCTCACATCCATATTGAGAGCTTTCTGATATAAACTTAATTTATGACTCCAATGTCTGTCCATGATCATCAGTAGTTTTAAATAATTCCTAACTGGGGAGGTAACTTGGAAGTCTTGTGGTCCTTTTAAACATAATTTTTTTTTCCCGCTTTTTGCTTCTCTGTTTCCAGCTCAAAAGTTGACACTCGCCCTTCATCTGTCATTTGGAAGTATTCTCTCAGTTCTGTCATTCAGTTAGTTAATTCCAAAAAATAATTCTTAAAAATTTACAAATATATACATCATGTAAACTTAGCTATGGTTATAGTAGTTATGTACAGTATTGAAACACTTTGGTAGCTCAGCACCACTGTCAGGTGCAAGCCAAAAAAGGGTGCTGTAATCCCTTGAGTACTCACAAATTCACAGAGAGGCAGACCTTGCAATATAAAAAGTCTTTATTTCCACATATTGGAATTAAAACAGTGAAGTTTCGGGTACAAAACCCTTAATCATACCATACCGGGTTTTGTACCCGAAACGTCACTGTTTTAAATCTAGTATCTGGAAATAAAGACTTTTTATATTGCAAGGTGCTGCCTCTCTGTGGATTTGTGAGTTATGTACAGTATGTGTGTGTATATATAACACACACATTATAGAGGTTTGTACCTTTTAAAAAGAAATCATGTTAGTGGTCCACGGGATTAAAAATTGTGAGCTTAGTGGTCCCTGAGGTCCGAAAGGTTGGCAACCCCTGCTATATAGCACACCCCAGATATAGTTGTAGCTTTAAGTTATGTATGACAGTAGACCAGTTGAAGCCGTCTGAAATGTACACATCATTTTTGAAAAATAAAGCTCTACGGCAACCATTGTCACACTTTGATAGTGATTATAACAATAAATAGAAACCTCAACAACCTTAATTCATCAACAGCCAATACTAGAAAGCTATTAAAGTAGCATTTAATACATAAAAAAAAGAATACAAAGTACAGTCAAATACAGCAAATTAAAATGGGGAAATATGCACAAAATCTACCTCACAGTCCCTGTATCCAAATAAAATAATTCAGTGGGTTTGGAATATCCAGAGCAGAGGGAAGTATAATTCAGTAGAACCTCTCTCATGTGACCCTGGTTGTTATCTGGCGTGGTCCAACAATATGAACTGCCTGACCTGAGATGTGCTTACCTTTTTAAGACCATTACACCCTTTCAGGATTACAGGAAGAGTTGAGACCTAATCAGGAACAGCCAATCAATTATCACTCCCTCCGTACAAAGAAACTGGAGTGAAAACGTGCATCAGCACTGGGTAATACTGGGGGGTGATGCTGGTTGCGCACATTGTTAGTTTAGGTTATTCTAAGGTAACCTCCAGTGTGTATGGTTAGAGAATAATCAGCCAGTAACAGCCATGAAAATGACAACATGGGGCATATCTATCAAGCTCCATATGGAGCTTGAAGCCCCGTGTTTCTAGCGAGCTTTCAGGCTCGCCAGAAATACCAGTTATGAAGCAGCAGTCCATAACCGGTCCGCCTGCTCTGAGGAGGGGGACAGACATCGCCGCAATTCAAACCGATCGAATACGATCGGGTTGATTGACACCCCCCTGCTAGCCGCTGATTGTCCGTGAATCTGCAGGGGGCGGCGTTGCACCAGCAGTTCACAAGAGCAGCTGGTGCAGTGCTGAATGCAGAGGTTTTTTGTTTTTTTACTTGTGCTGTGGCGTTTTGAGGATACAGCTCTCCTTCCTCAGACAAAGAGATATTATTGTGATACAACTTTTATAACAAACAATACCATAATTAAAAAAAAACGCCAACGTTGTCATAGTGACCTAATTGTGTATATACATATCAGTGTACAACATGTGCATTTAAATATATAACACATTTCTCATAAAATTTTAAAGAAACACTGTGTGGTAATATCAAACTATGAATCATAATATCATATCTATAGATTGTTTGGTAAACAAACTTACAATATGCTCATAATGGATTCCCAATAATCAGATCAGACCAAACATCACAAGCACTTTCGCTTATCTTCATCATTAAACTAACTTAAAGGGATAAACACCAAAAGTGTTATTGTTTAAAAAGATAGATAATCCCTTTATTTACCATTCCCCAGTTTTACATAACCAACACTGTTATAGAAATATACTTTTTACCGCTGTAATTACCTTTTATCTAAGCTTCTGCTGACTGCCTCCTTATCTCAGATCTTTTGACAGACTTGCATTTCAGGCAATCAGTGCTGACTCACGTGAGTGAGCACAATGTTATCTATATGAAACACATGAACTAATGCCCTATAGCTGTGAAAAACTGTCAAATGTATTCAGCTAAGAGGCGGCTTTTAAGGGCTTAGAAATTAGCATATGAGCCAACCTAGGTTTAGCTTTGAACTAAGAATAACAAGAGAATAAAAAAAATTTGATGATAAAAGTAAATTAGAAAGTTGTTTAAAATTACATGTCCTATATGAATCATGAACGTTTAATTTGGACTTTATTATCCCTTTAAAATGTATACAGCATGTAGTTTACACTAAAACACAGCTTTTCACCATAGTCTTTAAGCGCTAATATGATCATGGCAATTAACAAAAGTTGTTACCTGTATATTTGTGAGTGTTAGCAAACACTTCCTTGTTCTGTGATCACAGTGTATACGCGGAGGATACCATCCAATCATTCTGTGTTGACGTCACTGTAACATGATGGACATGTCATCACAATGTCTAAACTGCATATTTGTGAGTGTCTAGCTATTTAGTAACATAAAGCTAAATGTGTTTAGAAATATAACACATCACAGGACATTTCAAATGCCAGCTTCTGATTAGAATATTTTGTTGCCTATATATCATAAAATAATATAATTGTTTAGGGCTGATATAGATTTCGGTTAAATAGTAACTAGATTTGCTACAGATACAATCGGATACGTTATTAATTAATGTAATCCCCTTTTTAAGATTTAACTGTGTGTAAATGTGTATGTGTGTGTATATAAATAAATAAATATATATATACAGTATATATATATGTGTGTGTGTATATATGTATATATATATATATATATATATATATATATATATATATATATATATATATATGTATATATATATATATATATATATATATATACTTGCAAAAAGGAAGGCACTCACCGGGTTTAAAATGGAAAACAGCTTTTTATTCCTTATAAAATGTAACGTTTCGGAGTTTTACCTCCGTTTTCAAACATTAGTAGTAGGGTCCTGACACTGGATGAGAAGAAATTGTTTGCAAAAAGGCTTTTCATATGTACCAACGGACCTCACTGATAAATTTGACCTTCATATAGATATATTGCGATTCCAAAGGACACTCAAGCTACATGAATATTTTGGACCCTGTAGTGGGGGCTATGGTCAATTCAAAAGAAAGAGCACGTTTGACCCTAATAGCCAGATCAGCACCATTAAGACCTTTATCAGTAAACTTGAAAAGACTTTAAAGACTCTGTACATACTCAACAACGTGTCAGATTCAGTCTGACAAGAAGTGAGAGGGAGGCACTAAAGGGTTTAACTAAAGACGAATCCATCGTTTTAAGAAGGGCTGATAAGGGTGGTGCAGTGGTTATTCTGGATTATGAATATTATCAGAAGGAAATATTACAACAGCTTAGTGTAAAGGACACTTATAGGACGCTACCCAGTAACCCTACCACTCAGTTTAAGGAACGGATTGATGGCATAGTAAAAGAGGCATTTGCTATGGGATGGATAGATAAACAGACACTATAATTTCTTATGAAGGATTACCCAAAGGGTCCTGTTTTTTACACACTTCCCAAGATCCATAAGAACCTTAGTGAACCACAGGGACGAACAATAGTGGCTGCAACAGACTCACTACTTCAACCACTGGCAGTATATGTGGATAGTGTACTACAGCCCATGGCACAACACATGTCAAGCTACCTGAAGGATTCAGGGGATGTTATTAGACTATTAAAGGGTACAGGACCAGTGAGTGATGATCTGCTTGTAACATTGGACATTACAAGTCTATATACGGTAATCCCGCATGAAGAAGGCATTGAATCCATTAAGAGACATCTACAGAAATACCCATATGTGGGACCTCCAATTGGGTTCATAATGGAGCTTCTGGAATGTTGCCTTAAAATTAATTTCTTTCGTTTTGAGAAAACGTATTATTTACAATTGACTGGCACTGCGATGGGGTTGAATGTGATCCCATCATACTTGAACCTTTTTATGGCTGAGTTTTAGAATAGTAACGATTTTATTTTATCTTCAGAAATCCTAAAGTCAAGCCAACTGATAGAAACTCGATGCTTGAAGCATCTAGCTGTCACCCACCTGTGCTTGAAAAGGCATTACCTAAATCTCAGTTTATGTGTGTTAAGAGAAACAACACCCGAGAGGAGAATGCCAGTATTCAACTCAAAGAGATGAAACGAAATTTAATTGAACGAGGCTACAGGAGGAATGCTCTCAGTGCACAGTTGGAAGTGATGCAATCGGCTGATATTAGCCGTAAGAAAGTTGACAGTAAGAAAAGATTAACGTTTACAACTACGTATACTGCTGATAAAAATGAATGTAATGGAATCTTGAGGCGGAATTGGGAAATTCTCCAGAGTGACGAGTCACTTCCCTTTAAAGATATGACGGCACCCCGAATTGGGTACAAGACGGGTAAATCCCTTAAAGACAATCTGCAGTTGACGGATCCTGCACATTGTTACTCAAAGAACTGGCTTAACAAACAGGCGCTTAAACCAGGATGCTTTAAAAGTAGTGGCTGTATCACTTGCAATGGGATGTCTGCAGGCAAATATGTTGTCCACCCGAGACACAACAAGAAATATTTTCATAAGTATAGAGTAACCTGCACGACCCCATATATAGTGTATATGCTCCATTGTTCGTGCAGCCTATTCTATATTGGTAACACCTGCGATAATCTGAGGATTAGAATGGCTAATCAAAGGAGTGCCATTAAACAAGCCATTAAAAATGGAAACTCTAATCAACCTGTAGCTAGCCACTTTCAAGATCAAGGACACAGTGTGGCAGATCTAAGATACACGATTATAGAGCATGTACCCGAGATGAGCAGAGGCGGCGATAGGAATAGGCTGTTACTCCAAAGAGAGACAAGATGGACCTTCAAGTTGGATACTATAATCCCTAAATGACTGAACACTAAATTAGAGTGGCACAACTTCCTATAACCTCTATATGAGTCATTAATTCCCAGCACTATGTATTTTTGTTTTATTGTCTTGTGATATTTTTGTATTCTTTATGTGATCTTCTCTCTTTTTTTTGAATTTTTTTAATTTTTGTCTTTGTTCTTTGTGTGTCCTTTGTTGAATTGTGTTTTTCATTTGTGGGTTGTTTGTTTTTTATTGATTTTTTTATTTTTTTATTGGTTTATTTCTTGTCTTTTCTTTATTTGTCTCTTCTTATTATTTTTTACTTGTTTTGTCAGTTGTTTTGTTATTTGTCAGTCTGTTTTGACAAGGCAAGGCTGTGGAACCGAGATTTGACATAACTGAGTTGTTTTATGTCATCCTTAGATATAGGACAGCCGAGATTAGCAGTATGTATGATGCTGGATGTATCTGTTTTTCTGATCTTACTATGTAGCAAATGATTCTTTGATATATTTGCTTAACAGATTTAGAAATCTTTAGGTAGCAATGATATTTGTGCTTAAGTCCATTTAAACATGCTTCAATTTCAATATATACTAAAATGCTTAAGATGCTTTAATAAGCTTCAATAAGAGATATAGCATTATTCACAGTAATATTGTTTTTAGATACAATAGTTTTTTAACACGTTGTTTTTTTTTATAAAGGTATGGATGGTCACGTGAGGTTGTTTATTTGGTTACTAAATTACTGGCACCTGCTGATGATGCGTGCTATGTGCTGTGCAACACATGCACTAGGTGATTAAGGTAAAGAGGGTATTTAAGGCTGTGTATAGTTAGAGTTCTTGTTGTCTGTTTGAAAACTGAGGTAAAACTCTGAAACATTACATGTTATAAGGAATAAAAAGCTGTTTTTCTTGTTAAACCCTGTGAGTGCCTTCCTTTTTGCAAGTACATGGGATCTTCGAAGTATGTTTGATCGTTTGATGTGCACCCCGGTGGTTTTAAGGTTACCATGAGTGCTAGGTCATACCATAGAAATTATATATATATATATATATATATATATATATGTGTGTGTGTGTGTGTGTGTGTGTGTGTGTATATATATATATATATATATATATGTGTGTGTGTAATCATAAATGATACATGAACAAAGAAATGTATTCATTACTAATTAATTTGTTTGTTTTACTTTATTATTATTTTTTTCCCTCTAATAAGAGGAAATAGCTCTTTCAGACATTCCCAACAGACTGCAATTAAACCAAATAATCAGAGTTCAATCGACAGAAGTCTCTAATGCATTCTGCTTGCACAGGAACAGATAGAACCATTTTCAAGATACATTGCAAAGACCACCTGCTGTGGGTCGTTCCCATTTGCTGCTTTGTTCCTTACAACAGATACAAGTGGCGTGTGGTTAATAGTACAGCTCTTAAAATGTTTAACCACACATATAGCTGGTACATTGAACTCCTCCACGTACTCAAAGCCACCAGTCTTCTGTTTGCTAATGGGTGACACAGGTTAGAACATAATCTACCATTTAACGAACATGACTAATGTAAAGCTGAGAGTAGCAAGCAGAACTCAACTTTGTTGGTTAGTTTTAGACTAGCAAATATTACAATATCTAGTGCGATTCAACATTAAGTTGACGGATGCTATAGATGAAAAACAGGTGGATAAATAAAGGAAATTATAATTTATGTACGATAAATAGCTTACATTTATTATAGTATGTCTGGCTTACATTTAAATAACTACATTAATAGACAGTTACTGATAATATGCTATGTATTCCTTTCTTTTATTTTTACTATCTGTAGATTGCTATTATGAACAGTTTAAAGGGCCATTAAATATAGAATTGCATTCTCAACATATGCATAATAAAAATAAATGCAATAGCATTTAGTCTAAATTTAAAATTAGAAGATATTTTTTTACATTTAGTTACTGCAATTTCCCTGCTATGTGTATCATGTGACAGCCATAGTTCAATCACAAATTTATATATATATATATATATATATATATATATATATATATATATATATATATATATATATATATATATATATAGTGCCAAAGTAGGATATGCACACAACTACCAGGGTGCTGAATCAAAGGTTTATATGAAGCATCATGTCTCCCCCGTTTGCATACAAATACAATTACAATTCACACAACCCCCACACCTAAGCAGCCCTGCCTAGTCGACTTAAGCCATGTATCTTTAATATAGTAAAGGTAGGGTTGTACCGATACCATTTTTTAAAGACCGAGTACAAGTACCAATACTTTTTTTCAAATACTAACCGATACCAACTACCAATACTTTTTTTTTTATGTCATGACAGTTTACCAAGCACAATGCAGAATAATGATTAAAGATCACTCCTTTATAATTATGAACTGTATCTCAAAAGACATTTTGAAATAATAGAACAGTTTTATGTGTTTGTTGTCACAAAGTTCACAGAATATGTTTATAAATGAAAATATTACAATAAAATATATTAATAATAACAATAAATAACACCCGCTATTGCTGGGTTTGGAAAGCTACAATTTAAAGGGGGGATTACTAGATGCAATTTGGTTGTAGGGTGCCTATATAACTCATCAATCTGACATTTGTACTTAAAGGGACAGTCTAGTCAAAACTAAACTTTCATGATTCAGATAGGGCATGCAATTTTAAACAACTTTCCAATTTAATTTTATCATCAAATTTGCTTTGTTCCCTTGGTGGTGTTTTTGAAAAGCTAAACCTAGCTAGGCTCAAACTGATTTCTAAACAGTTGAAAACCGCCTCCTAGCTCAGAGCATTTTGAAAGTTTTTCACAGTTAGACTGTGCTAGTTCACATGTGTCATATAGATAATATTGTGCTCACTCCCGTGAAGTTATTTGGGAGTCTTCTCTGATTGACTACACTGCATGTCTGTAAAAGGCACTTAGATAAGGAGGTTGTCTGCAAAGGCTTAGATACAAGATAATCACAGAGGTAAAAAGTATATTAAAATAACTGTGTTGGTTATGCAAAAACAGGGAATGGGTAATAAAGGGATTATCTATCTTTTTAAATAAAAAAAATGTTGGTGTAGACTGTCACTTTAATACAAAGTAATATAATTTAATTCTGAAAATAATATTGAGGAAGGAGTATTCCAGTAATCCCCTTTGAGAAAAATGGGGCATTTTCATTCTACTGACTCAACAGAAAATAATGCTGGTCTTCATATTTTTCCAGGGCTGCTTTGTGTTCCCAGTCCAGCCCTGGCTAAGGATGTTCCTCAGAGTACAGTATATTTTTAGCATAATTTTGCAAGATGAGAACTAGCAGTATAACGGGCAATCTAGCTATTAGAATAATTTTTCAAAAGTTAGTGGCAAGTTCTTATTAAGGAACAGAGGCATCTCTGCATGTTCAGCTATAAGTCTGTTTCTGCTATCAGTAAGGACGTTTGGCGCTAAGCTGAACAGTCTTTCACTTTTCACACTACTTCATGGGTATTTTGGGAGCATTAAATCTTAGTTTATTAACTGCCCAGTACTTCAGGCGTTTGTCTGAATGAGGTACAGTGATCTCTCCCATGTAGGCTTCCAGCTGTATTGTATAGCAGCTTTTGGAGCACTGCTCTGATGTACAATGATACAAATAACAGCAATTTGTATTGGCAGAACAGGAATATGGGTAGGAATTGGAGGTATCAGTTTAAGTATCTGTGCATTTGCACGAGTACAAGTACTCATGCAAATACTTGGTATCGGTACCGATACTAGTATCGGTATCGGTGCAACCCTAAGTAAAGGTAGTCATAAAATTAAGGCCAGGGTCAGCTTTAGATTCCTTATTGTGATTACTCATCAGTAGATCCTCCTGTGTTTTGGTCTCCAATCTTCTTCTTACCCTGTCAATATCTTCTAGTCTGTATCGTCTAGCAACAAGTTTGTCACACATTTTATCCGGCTGTAGACAGAGATTCTCAGCTTCAGTGTTGTTATGTATGACCCGGGTGAGTTGCAAGGAGATAATACCTATTTTCTGATGATGGGGATGATAGATAGAGGCCAAAAGGAGAGAGTTGCTATCTGTGGGTTTATTATACAGGGAAGTGCAAAATATAACTATATCATTGCTGTAAATCTTAGAAACATTTAAATCCACAAAATGAACATTATTTGGGTATTATTCAAGTTTAAATCTAATCGGGGAATCTATGCTGTTGGTTAACTCTACCCATTCCAATAGCTCACTAAACGTCCCTGTCCATATAAAAAACAGGTCATCAATATATCTAGTGTAGAGGGAAATCTTAGGATGTATGTGTGGTTTCAGAATGTTCATTTCATACCAATACATATATATGTTAGCATAGACAAGGGCCATATTAGACCCCATTGCATTTCCTTAATGTTGTATGTAATAATCCTCCTCCAATCTAAAATAGTTAATTGTTAAACAATGCTCCATGAGCTCAATAAGAAACTCCAGAGATGGACCTTTATAGTCAGTTGACCCATGGATAGTGTCTATGGTCACCAAAATATCCTCTGTATGTAATTCACTATATGCTTTCAACTTCTTGATCATAGTGTTTGAATCCTGTAAATAAGAAAATGTATTTATAATAACCGGTTGTAGATGGAAATCCAATCCACAAATTCAGCAATATCGTAAAATATCGATTCCTCCCTGGCTGACACAATTGGTCTGCCAGAAGGATTCAGTAGATCCTAATGCATTTTGGGAAGTAAATATAGTATTGGTATTTTAAGGTCCTCTGTAGTCATAAAATCAAACTCATGTTGAGTAATAATGTTTAAATGTAAACCAAGGGTTAGTGTCTGATCAATCAGTCTCTTAAATTTACTAGTTGGATTAGCTGGAAGTTTACTGTACATGGTTTGATCAAACAATTGTCGTAATGCTTCCTGTCTGAAGTCTCAGTAGTCTTGTATGACAATTGCCCCGCCCTTATCAGCAGAGCATATAACAATTTGTGTATCCTGTGTCAATGTGTCTATATAATTGCGTTCATCTGGTGTTAGATTAGAGACTGTGCGTTTTTAATGGTTTAGTCTCGCAAATCGTTTTTCACAAGTCTGGAAAAACCTTTCATAGATGGGCTAACAGCCTGTGGGTCAAAATGAGAGGGTGTTCTAAATTAGGACATAGTCTGTGTATTATTCTTATGTTTAAAATATTCCTTAATATTCATCTGTTTTTGAAATTTGTGTATGCCCACCATAGTTTGAAATTTCCTAACCTTAGGTGTTGGAATGAAGAAAAGTCCCCTATTCAGAAGATTTGTTTCAGCAGAAGTGAGTGGTCTAGTACTTTAATTAAAGACTATATCTGATGTCTCTTGAAAAGTTTTTTTTTTTTCCTTGTATTCCCCTCGTCTAATGTGGGGTTGTCAGCATTTTTTTGAGATCATAGATGCAGGTTTGTTGCCAGATCTATGAGAGTTAGATGTGTCATGTATATCTAAGTTGGTAATAGCAGTGTCCCCTTTGGAAGAATCTCCCCCACTAGTGTCAGCTGTGTCCATAGCTACCTTAGCTCTTTGATTTCTATGTCTTGGTCTAAATGTTCTGTATCTATCATATTTGCCATAGAGCCATTTATATATTATTTTTTCCCTATAGTCAGTCTCTACTGTGGTTAGCTTTCTATTCATTTATTAAGCATAGAGCACCACTTCCTACAAAACTCAGGATTAGATCTACCCAAAGTGGGAATGTTACTGATCCTAAAGCCCCTGGGTATCTGTTTATTTTTATTATAGCTTGATAGGTAGACAGCATGCAGAGGATAATCTATTTTGCGTTTTCTGAGATTTAGTAATTTATGTTAGATATTAATAGGAATATCCCCCCCTCGCAACTCACGTATGTCATTAGAAGTGCGTATCCTCTCAACATCGTCATCAGCGTATACAAATGTGTCTGTATTGACATTGTCATCATCCTCCAAAGGGATCCCTCTGGTGGGCATTGTTGTTAGAGATGCTGTATTCATATCCTATACAGGGAAAGTGAACAGCTATGTGCTGTTTAAAAACAGTCCACAGTGGAGTCAGTGCAAACGGTTAAATAATGTCCGCAAAAAGGTTTGGGTGCAACATCCATAGATATGATAATGCAAAGAACCAAAGTAGGATATACACACCTCTCAAATCCACAACTACCAGGGTGCTGAATCAAAGGTTAATATAAAGCATCAGGATTCAGGACAGCACTCTCTGGATTTTGCAGAAAACATAACTTTTATTGATTCATCAGTTAAAATCCGATTCCCATGATGTTCCGGTGCCATACATTATCAAATTTATGTTTTATATTGTTCAACTGTTCATTAAATCTCTTCCTTATTTTCCTTTTAGTCCTTTCCAAGTATAATAGATCATAGCTGATTTTTAAAAAATATACGACATGTTGAATCTTAATTCCCCCTGTGTGTGATGTCAAAATGTAGAGCTAGATTACAAGGGGAGTGCTAAATTATTGCGTGCCCGCAAACGGGCGCGTGATAATTAGCCAGCCATTATAAGTGGCTGGTTATTGCTACCGCAAGCTCGCAGTAGTAATTACTGCTAATAAAATTAACCAGAGTTCAGATCTCTGGTTACTTTTATAAATGTGCCCCTAATGTCCCCAAAATACTGTATAGCGTATTTTAGTAAAAAATAAAGATAGCAGCATCTTTGTTTTTTTAGTAAAATTACTGCACTAGGCAGTTTTTTTGGGGGTAAAATTGGCTGGAGTGGGGTGTTTAAAAGAAAAGCAAATGGCACTGAAAAATTCCTTTACATTGTGGCCTATGGGAACTGCGTGTTCCCTGTAATTTGCTAACACCTCAAACCTATTGTGATTTGATGATTTCATCCCCATTAAATCTAACTGAGGTAGGGGTTTTCTTATTGTAATAGTTCTTATGATTTATTTTGTAATAAAAGATGATGTAATCTTTCTTAGTTATATACCCTGACCTATTTTTATTGTAAAGAATGTGCCAGTTTCTAACACCTCAGGGTGAAGTTGTTGACATGGTGGTGGTTATTGTTGTTGTAGGTCTTATCTGTATGTCTCTTGTTTGACTTAGTACATTTATTCTGGTGTTTTCTCCTATTTTCATCTGTTCCCAGCTTGTCATTTTTTAGATCCTGTAAATCTCTAGATAATTTCTGGTATTAGAGTATTCTAAATCTTTCTAAAATTAAAGGGACTCTGAACCCAAATTTGTTCGTTCGTAATTCAGATAGAGCATGAAATCTTAAGCAACTTTCTAATGTACTCCTATTATCAAATGTTCTTCATTCTCTTGGTATCTTTATTTGAAATGCAAGAATTTAAGTTTAGATGCCGGCCCTTTTTTGGTGAACAACCTGGGTTGTCCTTGCTGATTTGTGGATACATTCATCCACCAATAAAGTGCTCTCCAGAATCTGAACCAAAAAAAAAAAGCTTAGATTCCGTTTTTTTTTTTTCTTCAAATAAAGATAGCAAGAGAACAAAGAAAAAATTATAATAGGAGTAAATTAGAAAGTTGCTTAAAATTGCATGCTCTATCTGAATCACAAAAGAAAAAAATTTGGGTTCAGTGTCCCTTTAAGCAGTTTTCATCTGTATGCTCGTATTATGATTTTTCCATTTTTTTCTGTCTTAAAATGCTGAACCTTAGTTATTGCCTCATTGATTTCACTTTTACCTTTTTTTCTAATTTATGTTCCCTATATGTAATAAGGTTTTTTTATAAGTTTTAAAGAGCATTCATGTAAAGCTGTCTCCCATTCTGAGGTGTTCTCTACATCCTCCAAATTAAATGCATGGTATTTAAATAAATGTAGGCCTCAAGGTATTACATCGTGCAAAATATAATTATCCAGTAAGAGGAGATCTTGCCTATCTTTCATGTCTTGTACTAAACATTTTTCTAGTCTTTTAAAGAGATCATCCACATCCTCACATTTGTCTATATTAAAACTCTTATTCAAATCCGTGAATAAATGTTTTACTTCCTGACACATATTCCCCAAAAGACTCCTTTTGGCTATCTACTGTATCTGTAGCTGCCTAATAACATACCAGCACATATTTGTGTCCCAATGGAGTGTTGAAGAGAAATGATAATCTGTTTTTTTTCCTCCCATGTAAATTGACAGTTATTTAGCCTAATTTAATATTAAATACATTTTTTTACATAGGTTAGATTTTTTGCAAACCCCCTTTATGAGAGGGGGCAAGGAGTATAGCCACCCATTTTTATATCTCTCATGCCCTTGCTGAAATTAGAGTACACATGATAATTTTAGGTAGGCTTACCATGATTTTTAGAGGTGAAACTGGGATCACCTGGTGCAGTGCCAGTGGGGGTGTGGTCAGGGGCCTGGTGATTACCAGTCCTTTTAAAGTAGTAGCTTTTTTGTGTGTAATGTTTAGTGAATACTCTACCCTTCCTCAGTCAAACAACAAGTAAATCACACAGTTTAAATAGACCATAACACCACCCCCTAGTGAAAAAGGCACCATTACGTTGTCATGGCAACCCATACACAACATGAGCAAATAAATCATTTGTCTAAATCTCAGATTCTAAATAATGCCAACCATCAAGCACATTTATCAATTTCATAAAATAGTGAAAAGCATATACATCACACAATTTAATATATGCAGTGTAATATAGTTGTTGTATGTGTCTAATTAAGGAACAGAGCCAAATACTGATAAGGCATAAATACAACATTGAATTAAATAAGTAAAAAGAAGCACATACCTGCTAAAGTTGTTTAAGAGGCTATGCTATACCATTATGCAGGAAGATTACAGCCAAAATGCTACTCTGCATGAAGTAAAGCAAGATCCACGCCAAAAATCCTGCCTGTCTGCACTTCCTGGTCATACCCATATGATTCCCCTAAAGGTGTATCACTAGTGATGTCACCAGGGGTCAGAGGGGTGTTAAATTCTTAGAAAAATAAACCAAGTAGTACTACAAAATTAAAAAAAACCCTATGCTGCTCACTCAGCCTGTATTACTAAATGTAAACTTTGAAGGACATGAACGTTAAGCTAAGCAGGGCTGAAAGTAACAAAATATAAGCATCCAACTATGCTGGAGAGTCACAGTCCAGTCATTTTAAATATTGTGTCCGGGTTTCAACCGGTCGGAAACCCGGACACATGATTTGAAGCCCGGAGGTGGCAACCCGACTGGGACAGAATGAACAACCGGGTGGGACACTGGGACAGCGCCTCCAAACCAGGACAATCCCAGTAAAAGTGGGACTTCTGGTAAGCCTAATTTTAGGTATATACAGAATCAATACACTTGTAATTCAATTGCCTTTTTAACCAGCAAAAAAATAAATAAAGACAAAACTCACAATATCCCTGTCACGGTTTGTGAGGAGGAGGTTAAAGGTAATTCGTTGGTCTAGGCAGCGATGTAGAGTGAGTCTTGAGGTTGCGACACTTGCTCCTATACCAGGTAGAGCTGAGGATAATCCTGGAAAGCTTGAGAGAGGCAGCGGTGCAGGGAGCGATGTGTCCGTAGCTGATGACATCAGTGCAATGTCAAGTCAAGAATACTTTATTAGCATGACATTATTACATGTGTTGCCAAAGTAATATGTTACAATTAAACAGATCAATAACAATTTATAAAGTAGGAGTATAGTGGGTAAATATGGTAACAGTTCATATAAACTGATTGGGTGTTCTGGTCATGTGACAGTCTGCTGCAGATTTTGCTACTATCCTTGTAGCTTTGTTTTTTTCTCCTAAGAGTACACATAGCCTTTCTTGTTCCGACATTTGTGGGAAGTCTGTTATTTCTTTCATTATTTTTTGGCAGTATTTATCCTTAAGAGTTTGTATCTTGTACAGTACAAGAGGAAGTGCGCTTCAGTCTCTATGTCCCCACTGTCACACTGTGCACATTGTCTGGCTGCCCTGGGTCTCCATTTTGTCTGATATCTGCCAGTCTCTATTTCCAGCTGGTGGTCAGAGATTCTGTTTTTAGTGAGTATCTGTTTGTGCTTTAGGTTGGTGACACTTGTGAGATACTCAGCTAGTTTGTACTCTCTTTGTAGAGACCTGCAACGCTCCAGCTTGTTCTGTTGTCCTATCTGTTCCTCCCAGTGCACAGTGTACCTCTCCTTCAGAGCTGTTTGTAAGGTGTTTGGTGACACTCTCTCATACGCTGTGCTTTTGCTGATGTGGTTCTGCAGGTCTGATGTATATTCTCTAAATGCTTTTGATACTGGGTCACAGAGTGCTTGGTGGTAAAGTGTACTTGTGTCACTATTTGTGAGGTGACACCAGAATTTGTACACCTGTTTATGCATTGGTAGCAACAATGGGAATCTTCCCAGCTCTGCTCTGCACTCATTGTTAGGGGCGCTTCTGTGTACCCGCAATGCATATTTACAGAATTGGAGATGTGCAATTTCTGTGAGAGTTTTGTCCCATTCTTGGTAGTTCTGGGTCAGTGTTGGGACCCAGACCTCACAGCCATACAGCGGGATTGGTACAATGGTGCTTTAAAATACCTTAAGTAACAGTTCTGTAGGAGGGTTTAGACCGGCTAGTAGCTTCTTTATTGCATGGAAGGCTCTAAGGGCTTTTTCTTGCAGTGTTTTGATGGCCAGTTTAAAGCTTCTGATGCACTCAGTGTAAGCCCAAGATAGGTATAATTTAGTGAGTGCTCTACCTCTTTAGAGAACAATAGGAATTTGATTTTTTTCTGGAGATTTTTGGTCTTTTTCTAGAAAATCATGACTTTCGTTTTTTCCATATTCACTTCCATTGTCCATGACTTACAGTATGTCTGCAGTATGTCTAGTTTTTCTTGCAAACCCACTGCTGTGGGGGACAGGATGAGCAGGTCATCTGCATATAAGAGACAATGGATTTCCTTCCCATTCAGGGATATACCTAGCGCTGTGCATTTCTCCAGTACTGTGGGCAGATTATTAATGTACAGGTTGAATAATGTGGGGCTGAGGCTGCATCCTTGTCTGATGCCTCTCTTTTGTTCAAAGCTCTTTGTTTGTAGTTTGTTTATTTTTACTTTATATTTGAGGGATTAACACATGGCCTTTATTATGTCATATGTCTTCCCACCAATTCCTCTTTGCAGCAGTTTCATGTATAGGCCAGGGTGCCAGATTGAATCAAATGCTTTTTTTAAGTCCACAAAACATGCAAACATCTTCCCTGATGGTGAACTTTTCACATACTTGTTAGTGATAGCTTGTAATGTGAAGATGTGGTCTGTGGTTCTTTGTTTAAGGAGGAAACCTATCTGACTCATGTGTAGGGTTCTGCTGTCTATTAGAAATTTTAATATTCTCTGGTTCAGGATTGTGCAGAAGAGTTTGCTCACATTGCTGTTTACACAGACTCCACTGTAGTTATTTGGGTCAGTTAGATCCCCATGTTTGTGGATTGGGGTAACCAGACATTCTGTCCATGTTTCTGGGAAGTGCCCTGATTGTAAGATGATATTAAACAGGTTTTTTGAGAGCCTCTTGGAGCTGTGGGCTGCTGTGAATCAGCATCTTGTTTAGTATTTGGTCAGATCCACAAGCTTTTCTTGGTTTTAATGATCTTATGCTTTCTGCAACTTCCTGTAGTGTGAAGGGGAAGTCTAGAGGAGTTTGATAGTTCTTTATTACATTTTATAAATGTAACAGTTTTTCTTGAGTTTCTTTTTGTGACATACTGAGCTTATTATCTCTTATTAGCTCTTTGTATAATGTTTGAAAATAATCTGTCCATATGTCACCATCTTGGATTGGAATATGCCCAGTGGTTTTTGATGTGAATTTTTTTCCACAAGCTCCAAAAGGAATTATTATCTGTTGATTCTTGAATTTGGGAAAGTTGTTTTATTTAGGTGGTTTATTTTCTTGTGTTTAAGGGTGGATTTGTACTCTTTTAGTTTACGATTATATGTGCACCTCAGATCCTCTCGCAGTGGTTCTCTGTGTTTAAGGTTTGATCATTTTCTCACCTCAAGTCTTAAGGCTGCACATTCTTTATCAAACCAATCATTTTTATTGTTATTTTTCCTCTGTCTTTTGTCTGACAGTTTAAAGGATTTGTTTGCTGCTCTATGGAGAATAGTTGTTAAATCATTTGTTGCTTTATTTGTGTCATATGGAGTATAACTGTAGCTTCTATTAATAAAAACATTAATTTGATTAGTTATCTCCTCCGTTTCCAAGCTGTTAATAAAGATTTCCTTACTTTGTTGGGACCACAGGTAATTAGGGGGCATTCTGTGCAGATGTTTCCTGGCTTTCCATGTTGGGATTTTCTTTGAACTATTGATGTGTATGACAATTTGGTTATAGTCTGATAGGTAGGACTGGGGTCTTACGATCAGCGAACTGATCTTTCTGATGTCCAGGTCAGTTATCACGTAGTCAATGACACTTTTACCACTTGAAGAGTGAAATGTAAAACTTCCCAGCCTGTCTCCAGTTACTCTTCCATTTACAATGTACAGACCTAATCTTTTACAAACATCAAGGAGTTTTTTTCCCATGTGTGTTTATTATTTTATCATAGCTGTTTCTCTGAGTGTCCATCAGGGTGTCAAAATTCATACTCTTTCCAAATATATGTTTATTTCCTTAAATTAAAAGAGAGAAGCGCTCAACCTGGGAACGAACAATAGCATAATAGCTTGTTCTATGGCTAGTTACCACCCTAGAAGTAGCCTCTTTTTGCTCAACATGTGCCTTTCACAGAGAAGAACTTTCCTGTAGCATATCAGTCTGATCCTGACTTCACAGTGCAGTCCAGCCCCGAAATACCAGGCAATCCCTCTCTGAACAAGGGAAATGGCAAAACCCCAGAGGTACGTTTCGGCCTAGTGTGGGCCTCGTCAGTGAGGTGCAGCCATAACCCTCTAGGCACACTGAGCAACGGGTCCATGTCTGGATTCCCGCATCACACTTAGGGAGACTTCTCCAAGTGTCATAATTTGCATTAATTAAAAGAGAGAAGCGCTCAACCTGGGAACGAATAATTGCATAATAGATTGTTCTATGGCTAGTTACCACCCTAGAAGCAGCCTCTTTTTGCTCAACATGTGCCTTTCACAGAGAAGAACTTTCCTGTAGCATATCAGTCTGATCTGACTTAACAGTGCAGTCCAGCCCTGAAATACCAGGCAATCCCTCTCTGAACAAGGGAAACGGCAAAACCCCAGACGTATGTTTCGGCCTAGTGTGGGCCTCATCAGTGAGGTGCAGCCATAACCCTCTAGGCACACTGAGCAATGGGTCAATGTCTGGATTCCCGTATCACACTTAGGGAGACTTCCCCAAGTGTCATAATTTGCATAAATTAAAAGAGAGAAGCGCTCAACCTGGGAACGAATAATTGCATAATAGATTGTTCTATGGCTAGTTACCACCCTAGAAGCAGCCTCTTTTTGCTCAACATGTGCATTTCACAAAGAAGAACTTTCCTGTAGCATATCAGTCTGATAATGACTTAACAGTGCAGTGCAGTCCAGCCCTGAAATACCAGGCAATCCCTCTCTGAACAAGGGAAATGGCAGAACCCCACATGTACATTTCTGCCTATTGTGGGTCTCGTCAGTGAGGTGCAGCCATAACCCTCTAGGCACACTGAGCAACAGGTCCATGTCTGGATTCCCGCATCACACTTAGGGAGACTCCCCCAAGTGTCATAATTTGCATAAATTAAAAGAGAGAAGCGCTCAACCTGGGAACGAACAATAGCATAATAGCTTGTTCTATGGCTAGTTACCACCCTAGAAGCAGCCTCTTTTTGCTCAACATGTGCCTTTCACAGAGAGGAAATTTCCTGTATCATATCAGTCTGATCCTGACTTAACAGTGCAGTCCAGCCCCGAAATACCAGGCAATCCCTCTCTGAACAAGGGAAATGGCAAAACCCCAGATGTATGTTTCGGCCTAGTGTGAGCCTCATCAGTGAGGTGCAGCCATAACCCTCTAGGCACACTGAGCAACAGGTCCATGTCTGGATTCCCGCATCACACTTAGGGAGACTCCCCCAAGTGTCATAATTTGCATAAATTAAAAGAGAGAAGCGCTCAACCTGGGAACGAACAATAGCATAATAGCTTGTTCTATGGCTAGTTACCACCCTAGAAGCAGCCTCTTTTTGCTCAACATGTGCCTTTCACAGAGAAGAACTTTCCTGTAGCATATCAGTCTGATCCTGACTTCACAGTGCAGTCCAGCCCCGAAATACCAGGCAATCCCTCTCTGAACAAGGGAAATGGCAAAACCCCAGAGGTACGTTTCGGCCTAGTGTGGGCCTCGTCAGTGAGGTGCAGCCATAACCCTCTAGGCACACTGAGCAACGGGTCCATGTCTGGATTCCCGCATCACACTTAGGGAGACTTCCCCAAGTGTCATAATTTGCATTAATTAAAAGAGAGAAGCGCTCAACCTGGGAACGAATAATTGCATAATAGATTGTTCTATGGCTAGTTACCACCCTAGAAGCAGCCTCTTTTTGCTCAACATGTGCCTTTCACAGAGAAGAACTTTCCTGTAGCATATCAGTCTGATCTGACTTAACAGTGCAGTCCAGCCCCAAAATACCAGGCAATCCCTCTCTGAACAAGGGAAACGGCAAAACCCCAGACGTATGTTTCGGCCTAGTGTGGGCCTCATCAGTGAGGTGCAGCCATAACCCTCTAGGCACACTGAGCAATGGGTCAATGTCTGGATTCCCATATCACACTTAGGGAGACTTCCCCAAGTGTCATAATTTGCATAAATTAAAAGAGAGAAGCGCTCAACCTGGGAACGAATAATTGCATAATAGATTGTTCTATGGCTAGTTACCACCCTAGAAGCAGCCTCTTTTTGCTCAACATGTGCCTTTCACAAAGAAGAACTTTCCTGTAGCATATCAGTCTGATAATGACTTAACAGTGCAGTGCAGTCCAGCCCTGAAATACCAGGCAATCCCTCTCTGAACAAGGGAAATGGCAGAACCCCACATGTACATTTCGGCCTAGTGTGGGTCTCGTCAGTGAGGTGCAGCCATAACCCTCTAGGCACACTGAGCAACAGGTCCATGTCTGGATTCCCGCATCACACTTAGGGAGACTCTCCCAAGTGTCATAATTTGCATAAATTAAAAGAGAGAAGCGCTCAACCTGGGAACGAACAATAGCATAATAGCTTGTTCTATGGCTAGTTACCACCCTAGAAGCAGCCTCTTTTTGCTCAACATGTGCCTTTCACAGAGAAGAACTTTCCTGTATCATATCAGTCTGATCCTGACTTAACAGTGCAGTCCAGCCCCGAAATACCAGGCAATCCCTCTCTGAACAAGGGAAATGGCAAAACCCCAGACGTATGTTTCAGCCTAGTGTGAGCCTCATCAGTGAGGTGCAGCCATAACCCTCTAGGCACACTGAGCAACGGGTCCACGTCTGGATTCCCGCATCACACTTAGGGAGACTTCCCCAAGTGTCATAATTTGCATTAATTAAAAGAGAGAAGCGCTCAACCTGGGAACGAATAATTGCATAATAGATTGTTCAATGGCTACTTACCACCCTAGAAGCATCCTCTTTTTGCTCAACATGTGCCTTTCACAAAGAAGAACTTTCCTGTAGCATATCAGTCTGATAATGACTTAAGAGTGCAGGGCAGTCCAGTCCAGCCCCGAAATACCAGGCAATCCCTCTCTGAACAAGGGAAACGGCAAAACCCCAGATGTACATTTCGGCCTAGTGTGGGTCTCGTCAGTGAGGTGCAGCCATAACCCTCTAGGCACACTGAGCAAGGGGTCCATGTCTGGATTCCCGCATCACACTTAGGGAGACTCCCCCAAGTGTCATAACTTGCATAAATTAAAAGAGAGAAGCGCTCAACCTGGGAACGAACAATAGCATAATAGCTTGTTCTATGGCTAGTTACCACCCTAGAAGCAGCCTCTTTTTGCTCAACATGTGCCTTTCACAGAAAAGAACTTTCCTGTAGCATATCAGTCTGATCCTGACTTAACAGTGCAGTCCAGGCCCGAAATACCAGGCAATCCCTCTCTGAACAAGGGAAATGGCAAAACCCCAGACGTATGTTTCAGCCTAGTGTGAGCCTCATCAGTGAGGTGCAGCCATAACCTTCTAGGCACACTGAGCAATGGGTCCACGTCTAGATTCCCACATCACACTAAGGGAGACTCCCCCAAGTGTCATACATTTGCATAAATTAAAAGAGAGAAGCGCTCAACCTGGGAACGAACAATAGCATAATAGCTTGTTCTATGGCTAGTTACCACCCTAGAAGCAGCCTCTTTTTGCTCAACATGTGCCTTTCACAGAGAAGAACTTTCCTGTATCATATCAGTCTGATCCTGACTTAACAGTGCAGTCCAGCCCCGAAATACCAGGCAATCCCTCTCTGAACAAGGGAAATGGCAAAACCCCAGACGTATGTTTCAGCCTAGTGTGAGCCTCATCAGTGAGGTGCAGCCATAACCCTCTAGGCACACTGAGCAACGGGTCCACGTCTGGATTCCCGCATCACACTTAGGGAGACTTCCCCAAGTGTCATAATTTGCATTAATTAAAAGAGAGAAGCGCCCAACCTGGGAACGAACAATAGCATAATAGCTTGTTCTATGGCTAGTTACCACCCTAGAAGCAGCCTCTTTTTGCTCAACATGTGCCTTTCACAGAAAAGAACTTTCCTGTAGCATATCAGTCTGATCCTGACTTAACAGTGCAGTCCAGCCCCGAAATACCAGGCAATCCCTCTCTGAACAAGGGAAATGGCAAAACCCCAGACGTATGTTTCAGCCTAGTGTGAGCCTCATCAGTGAGGTGCAGCCATAACCTTCTAGGCACACTGAGCAATGGGTCCACGTCTAGATTCCCGCATCACACTTAGGGAGACTTCCCCAAGTGTCATAATTTGCATTAATTAAAAGAGAGAAGCGCTCAACCTGGGAACGAATAATTGCATAATAGATTGTTCAATGGCTACTTACCACCCTAGAAGCATCCTCTTTTTGCTCAACATGTGCCTTTCACAAAGAAGAACTTTCCTGTAGCATATCAGTCTGATAATGACTTAAGAGTGCAGGGCAGTCCAGTCCAGCCCCAAAATACCAGGCAATCCCTCTCTGAAAAAGGGAAACGGCAAAACCCCAGATGTACATTTCGGCCTAGTGTGGGTCTCGTCAGTGAGGTGCAGCCATAACCCTCTAGGCACACTGAGCAAGGGGTCCATGTCTGGATTCCCGCATCACACTTAGGGAGACTCCCCCAAGTGTCATAATTTGCATAAATTAAAAGAGAGAAGCGCTCAACCTGGGAACGAACAATAGCATAATAGCTTGTTCTATGGCTAGTTACCACCCTAGAAGCAGCCTCTTTTTGCTCAACATGTGCCTTTCACAGAAAAGAACTTTCCTGTAGCATATCAGTCTTATCCTGACTTAACAGTGCAGTCCAGCCCCGAAATACCAGGCAATCCCTCTCTGAACAAGGGAAATGGCAAAACCCCAGACGTATGTTTCAGCCTAGTGTGAGCCTCATCAGTGAGGTGCAGCCATAACCTTCTAGGCACACTGAGCAATGGGTCCACGTCTAGATTCCCACATCACACTTAGGGAGACTCCCCCAAGTGTCATAAATTTGCATAAATTAAAAGAGAGAAGCGCTCAACCTGGGAACGAACAATAGCATAATAGCTTGTTCTATGGCTAGTTACCACCCTAGAAGCAGCCTCTTTTTGCTCAACATGTGCCTTTCACAGAGAAGAACTTTCCTGTATCATATCAGTCTGATCCTGACTTAACAGTGCAGTCCAGCCCCGAAATACCAGGCAATCCCTCTCTGAACAAGGGAAATGGCAAAACCCCAGACGTATGTTTCAGCCTAGTGTGAGCCTCATCAGTGAGGTGCAGCCATAACCCTCTAGGCACACTGAGCAACGGGTCCACGTCTGGATTCCCGCATCACACTTAGGGAGACTTCCCCAAGTGTCATAATTTGCATTAATTAAAAGAGAGAAGCGCTCAACCTGGGAACGAATAATTGCATAATAGATTGTTCAATGGCTACTTACCACCCTAGAAGCATCCTCTTTTTGCTCAACATGTGCCTTTCACAAAGAAGAACTTTCCTGTAGCATATCAGTCTGATAATGACTTAAGAGTGCAGGGCAGTCCAGTCCAGCCCCGAAATACCAGGCAATCCCTCTCTGAACAAGGGAAACGGCAAAACCCCAGATGTACATTTCGGCCTAGTGTGGGTCTCGTCAGTGAGGTGCAGCCATAACCCTCTAGGCACACTGAGCAAGGGGTCCACGTCTGGATTCCCGCATCACACTTAGGGAGACTTCCCTAAGTGTCATAATTTGCATAAATAAAAAGAGAGAAGCGCTCAACCTGGGAACGAACAATAGCATAATAGCTTGTTCTATGGCCAGTTACCACCCTAGAAGCAGCCTCTTTTTGCTCAACATGTGCCTTTCACAGAGAAGAACTTTCCTGTAGCATATCAGTCTGATCCTGACTTAACAGTGCAGTCCAGCCCTGAAATACCAGGCAATCTCTCTCTGAATAAAGGAAACGGCAAAACCCCAGACGGAAGTTTCGGCCTAGTGTGGGCCTCGTCAGTGAGGTGCAAATTATGACATTTTGGGAAGTCTCCCTAAGTGTGATGCGGGAATCCAGAAATGGACCTGTTGCTTACTGTGCCTAGAGGGATATGGCTGCACATCACTGATGAGGCCCACAATAGGCCAAAATGTACATCTGAAGTTTTGGCGTTTCTCTCGTTCAGAGAAGGATTGCCTGGTATTTCAGGGCTGGACTGTACTGTGAAGTCAGGATCAGACTGATATGCTTCTGGAAAGTTTTTCTCTGTGAAAGGCACATGTTGAGCAAAAAGAGGCTGCTTCTTGGATGGTAACTAGCCATAGAACAAGCTATTATGCAATTGTTCGTTTCCAGGTTGAGCGCTTCTCTCTTTTTATTTATGCAAATTATGACATTTTGGGAAGTCTCCCTAAGTGTGATGTGGGAATCCAGAAGTGGACCAGTTGCTTACTGTGCCTAGAGGGATATGGCTGCACCTCACTGACAAGGCCCACAATAGGCCGAAATGTACGTCTGGGTTTTTGCTGTTTCTCTCGTTCAGAGAAGGATTGCATGGTATTTTGGAGTTGGACTGTACTGTGAAGTCAGGATCAGACTGATATGCTTCAGGAAAGTTCTCTGTGAAAGGCACATGTTGAGCAAAAAGAGGCTGCTTCTAGGGTGGTAACTAGCCATAGAACAAGCTATTATGCAATTGTTTGTTTCCAGTTTGAGTGCTTCTCTCTTTTTATTTATGCAAATTATGACATTTTGGGAAGTATCCCTGTGATGCTGGAATCCAGACATGCACCCGTTGCTTACTGTGCCTAGAGAGATATGGCTGCACCTCACTGATGAGGCCCACAATAGGCCGAAATGTACGTCTGGGGTTTTGCTGTTTCTCTCGTTCAGAGAAGGATTGCCTGGTATTTCAGGGCTGGATTGTACTGTGAAGTCAGGATCAGACTGATATGCTTCAGGAAAGTTCTCTGTGAAAGGCACATGTTGAGCAAAAAGAGGCTGCTTCTTGGGTGGTAACTAGCCGTAGAACAAGCTATTATGCAATTGTTTGTTTCCAGTTTGAGCGCTTCTCTCTTTTTATTTATGCAAATTATGACATTTTGGGAAGTCTCCCTGTGATGCTGGAATCCAGACATGCACCCGTTGCTTACTGTGCCTAGAGAGATATAGCTGCACCTCACTGATGAGGCCCACAATAGGCCGAAATGTACGTCTGGGGTTTTGCTGTTTCTCTCGTTCAGAGAAGGATTGCCTGGTATTTCGGGGCTGGACTGTACTGTGAAGTCAGGATCAGACTGATATGCTTCAGGAAAGTTCTCTGTGAAAGGCACATGTTGAGCAAAAAGAGGCTGCTTCTTGGGTGGTAACTAGCCGTAGAACAAGCTATTATGCAATTGTTTGTTTCTAGTTTGAGCGCTTCTCTCTTTTTATTTATGCAAATTATGACATTTTGGGAAGTATCCCTGTGATGCTGGAATCCAGACATGCACCCGTTGCTTACTGTGCCTAGAGAGATATGGCTGCACCTCACTGATGAGGCCCACAATAGGCCGAAATGTACGTCTGGGGTTTTGCTGTTTCTCTCGTTCAGAGAAGGATTGCCTGGTATTTCGGGGCTGGATTGTACTGTGAAGTCAGGATCAGACTGATATGCTTCAAAAAAGTTCTTCTCTGTGAAAGGCACATGTTGATCAAAAAGAGGCTGCTTCTTGGGTGGTAACTAGCCATATAACAAGCTATTATGCAATTGTTCATTTCCAGGTTGAGCACTATTCTCTATTTTTATTTCCTTGGCTGAGGGTACAGTCTCTTGCATTGCTTGTGTGAGCACTCATTTCTCCGATTAGCATAATTTGTCCTTTTGTTCGAAAGTTTGAGATCTCCCCCTGCAGTGTATTGAAGTATTCTGGGTCATAATATTGTGATTCCCATGGTGGAATGTATATGGCACCGAGGTAGAGATTGTGAGATGTCTGTACAAGGTTCTTTGATATTTGTATCCACAGATGTGTTGCACCTCTCTTCACTGGGGTGATAAATGGTTTGAGACTCTCTTTGTACCACACTAATAACCCCCCTGAGATTCTCCCTCCTTTCTTTTTTTTTATGTTGCAGGAATTATTAACTCTTTATAGTCCATAGGGCAAGATGATGCTGTTGTTTTATCTTGCCATGTCTCCTGTAACAAGATAATATCATGGTTTCTTATATTTTGTTGAAAATCAGGATCTTTGATTTTGTCTCCAAAGGTGGAGGAAGTGAGTCCTTGTATGTTCCAGCTGCTAATTGTGAGACTGTTCATCTTGTGTTCAGTCTATAGTGTGCTAATTAAGCTTTCAGGCTGTGAGAATTAAGGTTTGTTTGTTGTTTGTTTTCCCTCTTACAGTTCATTTGTGATATCCTGGTTTGTTTCTAAAGCTTTTCATATAGTGCATGGATTAGTTCTCGAATTTCCCTACGTTCTGAGTCTGCATGCGTATTTTGCCTTCTATTTCTTTGGAAGTCTCTATAGTGGGCACTGCATTGGCTGCTGTTAGGAGCCTGTAGGTTCTCCCTGTACCATCCTTTTGGTATCAAGGATCTTTTACTTTTATTCCATGTATGTGAGTACCCACTCCAATGTGTAGTTGTTCTATCCCTGTTATTATCATAGGTACCCCCGTTTGTTCAAATGTACTTGATCATATAGGTGTGTACAGTTAATGTTGTGGTGTTGGGCCACCATTATGTTTGGGGTTTGAGCAAAAGCCTTTAGTTGCATATTGATGTTTTGGACAATATAACTGTGTATGTCATTCCTTGGAATAGGCTAGAAAGGATGATTTTTGTTAGAGGGAATTTATTTCTTGTGATAGTTATCAGGTCTTCCATTGCATTAATATATTTCTCTGGATCTTGCAGTTCATTTGAGCCAGTGTGGATGATTATATATTTTGAGTTTGGGTTTAGAATTATTTTGCTTTTTCCATGTTTACACATTTGTACTGGAGAACTCTCTTACCAGGGAAGAGGCGCTTTCCATCTAGGTATTTGCCATTTGAGTCCATTAAGATGAGAACATCTGTTTCAGGGGTTTGCCTTGTGTGCTCTTCTGGTTTATTTTTTGTAAGATTCTGTAGTGGTTTCTCAGGGATTTCCTTAGTGGCCCCCAGTACACTGGCCAGCTGCTCTGCTTGGTTTTCTGCTCTAACCTGGACTGTAGTCTGTTTTTGCTTGGCAGGGGGCTGTGTCTGGTCTTTGGGTGTTTTCTCTTGAGCAGACTCAGTCAATGCTTGTGGTTCTTTCTGCCTTTTTTCTCCAAAGGTCACTGTTGCTGGGTTATGTACTATTTTGTTCTTTTGAAGGTTTTTTGTTGGTCTATGTGGAGGTTGTTTGGGTGATTTTCCTGATGGTGTTTCAGTTCTTCCTTGGATTTCTTGAGATCACATTTTAATCTTTCATTGTCAATAATTAGATCAGAGATTTGTGATCTGATTTCCTGTTTGTGCTCCTGCTTGATGGTCATTCTAAGTGATCTTTTTGTGCAAGGTCCTTCTTTGTTGATTCACAGAACTCTGCAAAGTCTCTTTCTAGTGAGGCCAAACAGTCCCTTAGAGCTTTGTCAGTTATGGGTGAGTGTTTCACTGTTTTATTATGTTTCTCTGTCTGTGAAACCCTTGTGTTTTCTGTTGATAAAATATCTGATGAGGTTTTATTTAGTTCTTCTAAAGCTTTTCTGTTTCAATGTTTCAAAACTGTGTTTCAAATAAATCCAGGCAGGATTTGCTTCCTTGTATCATTACTGTGCTGTTATTATATATATTTATTGTATAAAGCGTATTTTCACAGTCTTCTCCATCATATACAATTATTTGTCTTCCATTCCCATTTCCCTTTTTTCAAATTTTAATAAAGTTTTCCCATAAGGTTTGGTGCCAGACATCTTTTTGCTCTGTATGAAATAATAAGTTGGTTTTGTGCTTTTTTTGGTCTCTATAAGAATAATCAGCGATAAGTAGTTCAGGGTTGTTGATAAGGATGTTTTCTTTAAATCCTTTTTGTGCTGCTCCAGTTTTGAGGTCCTCTGGGTATATAATTTCGTAGCATTCCTGGCCACTTGGTACAAGGTAATCCAGGGTTTTGCTGTTCCCGGGGTTCATTTTCTGTGCAGTATTATTGCTTAGATATTCAAAATATGTATTTGTTTAACACACCTAGAGGAATCGGAGACCTTCAAATCCTATTACCACGCTCTCTATAACATAGAGGAGGATCTGGAGTACCATCCAGCTAATCCAACGGATATTAAACTCTTTCTGAACTCACTACATTTACCCCTTCTTTCACCAGATCACCTCCCGTTACTAACTGATCCTATAACACTTGAAGAAGTACAAAAAGCAATCAATGATATGAAATTAGGTAAATCTCCCAGGCCAGACGGCTATACAGCCCACTTCTACAAAACCTTTCAACCCCTAATTGCCCCGATTTTATGTAACTATTCGGAGAGATAATGAAGAAGTGTTCTTTTACCAGAGAATTCCTGGAAGCAACTATCACCACAATCTTAAAACCAGGGAAACCCTCTGAGCTATGCAGTGGTTATTGTCCCATCTCCCTCCTTAATCTAGACACAAAACTTTATGCTAAAATACTTGCTAACAGACTGTCAAGAGTCATTACCTCTCTGGTTCATCCCGTTTAGGTGGGATTTGTTTCACAGAGGGAAGGACCTGACGCTACTAGAAGAATCCTTAATATTTTATCGACTATAGCAAGTAAAAGAGTGCCATTACTTGCCCTGTCACTAGATGCAAAGAAGGCTTTTGACAGGGTAAGATAGGAGTACCTTTGGATCACGATGCAAACCTTTAATCTACCAGATGCTTTTATTAGGGCAGTACAGGCTCTATACTCATTGCTCTCAGCCAGAGTAAAAAGAGTGGGGTTCAGGTCAGACCCTCTGCAAATAACCAATGGCACCAGGCAAGGATGCCCACTCTCACCCCATCTTTTTGCGCTAGCAATAGAACCCCTGGTGCAGGCGATCTGACTACACCCCCAAATTATCGAAGCACAATTGGAAACCTCATCACATAGTATTTCCCTCTACACTGATGATATCACCTTGTTTCTCACTTCCCCAGCTACCTCTCTACCTGCAGTATTTGACCTAATTAGACACTTTAGTCAGCTAAGCTACTACAAATTAAACATTGATAAAACAGAAGCCCTACATATTAATGTTTCTGCACAGGAATTATCTTACTTCCAAAAAACATACCAATTTCAATGGAATGCTCTGGCCATTAAAATCTTAGGAACTTTCTTGAGCCCTGACCCAAAAATTACAATTACGAAAAACTTTTCAGATAGACTAACAGAATTTCGGATCCTTCTCTCCTCATGGGAGTTTAGGGAGGTTTCATGGACAGGGAGAATAGCTGCGATAAAGATGTCTTTTATCTCCAAGCTCACTTACTTATTTTGATGAATTCCTTATAACATACCCCGGCCCTTGTTGACCAAGCTACAAAGTCTTGTCACGGCTTATATTTGGAGAAGCAATAGATCCAGAACATCTAGAACCACACTACAGAGGCCACTTACACATGGGGGCTTAGCCCTCCCCAGTGTCATACATAATTATACCGCAGCTAGGCTATCACATATATTCAGCTGGAGTCTTGCAGATGACCACCCATGGTGGTTTGACGCAGAATCAGCGGTTCTCCCATTAGGGCTTAACCTTTCCGACCTCTTGTGGATCCCCCCTCACTATAGGGAAAAACTTGCCAATATATCCCCAATAATATCGGATGCCCTTAAGTTTTGGGGTAAAACGAGACACAACCCAGATCTTGCTCCACACCCCTCCCCAGCACTATCTCTGAGTAGAGCCCTATACTGTCTTCCAGATTCTCACCTCATGTCTTGGCGAAGCCTCCCTCCGGTTTTGGCCATGGATATCTATGACCTTGGTTTATGGCTCACACATTCACAATATTGAAATCCCCACCTCCCTTTATTTTGAAGCCTTTCGCCTCCGCACATGACTGAAGTCGTGGGGATACCCGGGTAAAACCTAAGGACACCATCAAAATGGGAGAAGATATGGATTCAGGGAAAATGCCTTATGCATGCCCTCTCTTTTCACTAAAATCTTCTCCTTGAACCCACTACATGTCATAAACTAGCCCAACACAAAGCATGGTAATGGGAGATAGACTTTGTAGCTGACACCGATTTATGGCACACACACATCACCATAACTAAAAAACTCCTACACTGTGCTACTATTTGGGAGCTACAGTATAAAATTCTGGTCAAATGGCATCTTGTCCCCTCTGCCCTACATAGGATATATGGCTCACATTCTCCTTTGTGTTGGAGAGACTGTGGACAACTAGGAACCCCCCTACATATATGGTGGACTTGCCCTAGGATTCAACCGCTCTGGAGAAAACTCTTTAGAATATTTATGATAAAGTAATTTTTATTGTTTTGTAACAAAGGCATAATAACAGACAAAGTATGAAACAAAAGATGAATCAAAATAGGTCAAGAGAACAAACATCTTGGTTCTCTAACGTTACATAGTAATAAAAACCGTGCAAAATACAAATCAATAAAACGTTCAAGTACTGAGTTATAGCATGTGGGGTCGCACTTACAGGAGAACTTTAATAGCGTCATGCGTTGAGGGACAGTAGTCCTTTTAACATAAATTCTCATATTTGAGCTAAAATTCAAGTAATTTAGTTCATTTTTATGAAGCTGTAAGGCCCACATTAATTGTATATTACCAAGGTAGATGTCATCTAGATAAAGTATTAATGAAAGATGAAAAAAGTAAGGTAAAGTAAGGAGAGAAAGAGAGATGGGGTGTAGAGAGGGGAACAACTCCTGACCATTCTGCTCCAGTTTGTGTAACGATTTATTTTATGTAGGGTTAATATGTCCCCTAGTTATCTGTGTTATACCTATCGTTTCTGGGGACTCCATGTACCTGAGGGTGGGGCCCCTGAAGTGAGGGGCTCTATTCTAGTAGACTAATGTGTTAAGACCCGTTATTTAATATCCAGTAATACCATACTTTCTGGAAGGTTTCTTGGGTATCTAGGAGAAATGCTGCCTGTTCTGACATATTATAGAAGAATTTAATTTTGTGTTGGATTTCATCCCAGGAAGGGGCACCCTCCCTCCAGTGACGGGCTATACAGATCCTCGTGGCGGTGCATGTTATCCTGATAAACAAATTAATATGTTTGTTAAATTCTTTAAGCCTAACATGAAGCAGTGCTTGCTCCATGGTAAGTCTAATGGGGCTGTCTAGAGTAGAGCTTAAGAACCTAGATAGTCGGTTCCATACCCTATGTGAATAGGTGCAGTCCCACCACATGTGTTTATAGTCCCCCACCTCCCCACAGCCTTTGTAACAAAGTCTGGATCTATCTTTGGAAGAGTGTGAGGTTATCAGCGGTGTTAGATACCAACGGAAGTTGGTTTTAATTCAGTTTTCCCACATATCTGCACTCAATAATCCCTTTCCTGCACTAGAGAGAATTGTATACCAAGCCTGGACCTCCATTTCCTTGTTGATGTCCTTTTCCCATTTAGTTTGTATAGAGGATTTGGAGTTCTCTTTAGAATATTTAACTTATTAAACATCAACCTCCCATTTAAACCAGAGATATCCCTACTTCATATGCACACTCCAAATTTAACACACCCTTAGAGAGGCCCCAGTAATATACCTCCTCATGGCCACTTAACTAACAATTGCCAGAATGTGGAAACATAAAGACCCACCCCTTATAACCCAAGTTCTTACTACAGTCCATTATATCAAACAGATGGAATTATAATCGCATAGAATTCTAGACAAAGTGGACTTCTACCAAGAGACATGGTCCCCATGGATCGAGAAATTCCCTGACTGATTTAGACCCCTCTATGCTTTACTTTACTTGTGACTCTGGAGTGATGTGAGAGGGAGAGAGTAAGAGAGGAGTATATAGATTTTTTTCCTTCTTCTCCCTTTAGACCTTATTGTCAATGCTAAACCCTGACCCCTTACCTTCTTGATGATACTTTCATAACTGCTCTTATTCTCAATGTTATCCTATTGATTTAGCTGCATAAGAGACTGTTTATTATAGTTTATAAGAAAAATCTTGAGGTGCAGAGTTCTTGGTTTAGATAAAAATAAGAACACTAATTTAACTTGCTGTTCTCTATATTTAACACTGTACGAGTCTTAAAATCAGCCTCGCCACCAGTCCCTGTCGTATAACTGGCCGATATTTGATGTACAGCTGCATGGTTTATGTCATTTCACTGACCTTTATGTATTTGAACCTGCTCCTCAATAAAATAAAAATAAAAATAAAAATAAAAAAAAATGTATTTGTTCAATCCAAAGTAAAAGTGATATAAACCAGCTATAATATCCAAAAAATTGTATTCTGGTAACCTTTAGATCTTGTTAGTATTTAATTTGCATTCTAAGTAGTAGAAGACTTGTTTCCATGCATTAAAAGGATGTGATGCTTCTCTTGTCCCAGGGTATAGAGGTGGTAGTAGTATTTAGTTGAGACTTTTACTTTCTCTATGAGTAGATTCTAGGTTTTCCAAGTAGATGTAGAAATGTATTGTATTATATCCAGTAAAAATTCAGAAAGTTAGCTTAATTCTCACAGCCTGTAGCTTAGAAGTTCAGCAGCATCTTGTTTTCATTGTCAAATTTATAATCCTGTATTATCTCCAAAAGGATTGTATTCCAAAGTCTATCTGTGCTATAGTTACTGTAAGCTCAGTCACTATATGTACAGCAGCAGTAGAACCATCTGTTGTCTGATCAGAGTGGAGGATATTAGCGTGAGCACAGTGGATGAATCAGGAGGATGTGCCTGATTTCTCAGCTGCCGAAGGAGAATGGAGCTGGTCAGTGTGAGCTCAGCAGCGCTGCGGTAGTGGAGGTTGATGAGTCTGGTATACAAGACACTGGCACAGTGGTGGTAGGTTATACTATGGAGGGTATAAGAAGGAAAAAGGAAGTCCCAAAACAGAAAGTCTGAAGCAGTCTAATATTAGACTACTGCTGAAAAACACTGTTTGAAGCTATCTAGGGAATAAGCAACAATACCAAGCAAGGAGTAAAAGGTTAGGAACTGATTTATAGGTTGATGAGGAATAGACAAACCCATCAGATATGATTTCATGACATATCCCCCACCCCTAAAGAAACCACAAGGGGGGTTCAGGGCCGAGGCCAGTTGGGAAACCTGCAAAGAAAGAGTGAAACCACACAGGGGTTTAGTAGATGGTTCACAGGAATCCTCATCCAAGCTATAACCCTTCCAATGTACCAAATACTGCAAAGGACCATGAACGCGTCTTGAATCCAGTATGCTGTGCACTTCATATTCCTGATCAGGTTGGATAGGAGGGGTGATGTTGTGGGGAGTCTGGAAGGAATGGCAAGGCTTAACAAGAAATGGAAAGTGGGATGGATCCTGTAAGTGGCTGGAAAATCTAATGTTACTGTGTTAGGATTGGAGATGGCTGGAATAGCCAAAGGACCAATATAGAGAGAACTATGTTTTCTACAAGGAGATCGCAGATGAAGATGTTTAGTGGAGAGCCATACATGATCACCAACTGAATACCTAGGAGTTTACCTATCTCTTAAATCATAATAATGTTTCTGTTGATTCTGGGCAGCAGAAATGTTATCATTGATGATTGAGAAGGACTCAGAAATACTGTTAATGTTATCTCGGTCAGAAAACACATGGAAAGATGGGGTAAAAACATATTTTGCAAAAAACTGCATCATCTTGGTACTAGTGTTCAAAGTATTATTATGGGTGAATTCCGCCAAAGGTAAATGGGAAGACCAGTTTTCTTGCCGATGAGAACAGTAGCAGCATAGATATTGTTCAAGCCACTGGTTGCTTCTTTCAGTCTGACCATTTGTTTGTGGATGGTAGGAGGTACTGAGTTGTTGCTGAATTCTTAGAGAGATGCAGAATTGCTTCCAGAATCTTGAAGTGAACTGGGTACCACGGTCGGAGGTTAATGAAGTGGGTAATCCATGTAATTTAACTATGTTTGAGATAAACAACTCACAGGTTTGCTTAGCTGTAGACAGGGAATGGAATGGTATGAAATTAGCCATTTTGGTAAACATATCCACCACAACGAATATGGTTGTGTTATTTGAGGTTTTTGGCAGGTCTATAATTTAATCCAGAGTGACATCAGCCCAGGGTCTGGATGCAGCAGGAATAGACATGAGTAAACCATAAAGTTTTTTGTTATCGACTTTGGAGGAAGAATAGGAGTAGCAAGCAGCAACATATTCTTTAATGTCAGTGGACATTTTCGGCCACCAAAATGACCTTTTTAACAGGTGGTAAGTGTTATGGAACCCCAAATATCCAGCAAGAGAGCAATCATGTACAGTCTGGAGAATTTTTTTGTTCTGTAATTAGATGGGATGTATAGTAAATTATTGTAGTGTTATATACCTTGTGCATCCTTTTTGAGAAGGTGACTAGGTAAATTATTATTGTTATCTTGAGTGTCTTTAATAGCAGAGTATGGAAGGGTGAAAAGTCGAATAAATCTTTCCGGAGGAATTATATCATCATCTTGAGTGGGTAGTGACGGTTTGTCCTCTCTTCTGGAGAGGGCATCAGCTTTATTATTCTTGGACCCTGAGCAGTACAGGATTGTAAAATTGAAACGTAAGAAGAATACGCTCCACCTCACTTGACGTGCAGGTAAGTTTTGCATCTTTGTAGATACTGAAGATTGCGATGGTCTGAGTATATAATTATAAGAAGAGATGTACCCTCTAATAAGTGTCTTTAATGCTCAAGTGATGATTTGATGGCGAGTAATTCTTTTTCACCTATGGGGTAGTTGACTTCTGCAGATTTTATCTGCCTGGAGAAGTATGCAACTGGGTGTAAGGGATCCTTAAAGTTCTTTTCTGTGAAAGAACTGCACCAATGGCAAAGTTTGAAGCATCCACTTCAAGAATAAATTATAAAGAATGGTCATGGAGTTGGAGAATAGGGGCTGTTGTGAACTTATCTTTTAATATATCAAAAGCATCTTGGGCTTCAGTAGTCTACATAAAGGAAGGATGTTGTTTGGTAAACTTGGTGAGGGGTTTCGACATGGTAGCAAAGTTTTAAAATATTTGTGTTAACAATTTGCAAAACCAAGGAAGCGTTGTACCTGTCTTTTGTTTGTGGTTGTGGCCAGTGTTTAATGGCTTGGACTTTAGTATCTTCCATTTGTATGCCAGAGGGTGATATGTGGTAACCTAAAAAGGATATGTCGGTGGAATCAAAGATACACTTTTTCATCTTAGCGTACATTTGATTGGCCCTTAAGCGTGCAAGAACTGATCTAACATGTTTATTATGCTCCTCCTGGGATTTTGAGAATATGAGGATATCATCCAAGTAAACCACAATATATACATTGAGTATGTTTCTAAAGATGTCATTAATAAAACTTTGAAAGGTAACTGGGGCATTTCAAAGCCCGACGGGCATGACCTGGTACTCAAATAAACCATATCTTGTGCGAAAGGCATTGAGTAATTTAGCACCAGCTCTAATAAAGTTATAAGCACCTCTAATGTCAAGTTTTGTAAAGGTGGTAGCCCCATGTAACCTTTCAATAAGCTCAGATATTAACGTCAATGGTTAACAGATTTTCTTGATGATTTTGTTTAATTACCTATAATCTATGATGGGGTGTAAAGAAGTATCCTTATTTTTTTTACAAAAATATACCAGCTCCAGCTGGTGAGGTGGAGGGTTTAATAAAACCTTTTCTAAGGTTTTCGTCAATGTAGCTTTTTAAATATTCCAATTCATAATAGGTAAACACAACCGAATGGTACTGTACACCCGGGGAGTAATTCAATGGGGCAGTCATATGATCTGTGTGGGGGTAGAGTCTGTGCTTCTTTTATGTAAAAAATGTTGTGGAAGTCTGAATAATGAGCAGGAAGGCTGCTATCTGATAAAGTATGTTGGAAGTGGAAAAACAAGTTTTATTGCAATAATCTGAAGTTAAATGGTGTGAGAGCTTCCCAATGGAAAGTGGGTTGATGAATTTTAAGCCAATTTATTCCTAATACCAATGGAAACATAGGAGAAGGGATGACGTCAAAGGAAATCTGTTCAGTATGATCTGTCTTAGTGATGATCATTATGGGTACTGTTTTGTGTGTGATGGGACCCGTGGTGATAGGTGTACCATTAATAAATTGGACAGGATTTTGTTATGCTATAAGTGGGATTTTATTTTTATTAACAATATTTAAGTCAATGAAATTCCCTTGTGCTCCAATATCAATAATGGTTTTAATATTCAGGCGTTGCTTATCCCATTGTAAAATTAAAGGCAAAGATAAGTATTTGATGTTTATGGTGGGTGTGTTTAAACAATCTAAATATACAAAAGGCTTACCAGTCTTCTGTTTGTGGAGAGAACAGTCCTTAAGGGAGTGATCCTTAGACGCGCAGTACATGCACGATTTGAGTTGGCATCTCCTATTCTTTTCTTCTGACATTAGGGGACCCCTCAACCAAGTTTCTTATGGAGCTGGTATTCAACACATTTCTTTTAAGACATCTCTCTCGAAGGCAGTGGTCTATACTTATTGATAATATGAAGAAAGCCTCTAATGTATCTGTAAGATCAAAACAGGCCAGCTCATCTTTAAGACCTTCCGATAAATCCAAGCGGATATGGTTTTTGAGTGAAAACTCATTTCAGAGTGAGTCCTTAGACAAGGGAAAAGACCTATTGAAGATTACACTATGCAGAGATCGAAAGGTGATCTAAGATAGCAAAGAGTATTTTCCGCAGTTAATTAACTGGACTGGGTACACATCCCATTACCCTGCAAAACTCACATCCCTGGGTGTGCACTTATAGCCAGTTGCACGGCTTTAAGCTAACCCATAGGGAAAAATACAAAACAAAATGAACACAATACATAGAAAGTGTGTGTGTGTATTATATATATATATCTGCATATATACTCTGTGTAGGTAGGTCTATGTGTGTGTGTGTGTGTGCTGCTAAACTACAAATTGATGTGCAGTTTGTACCTCTGGTGGGCTTTAACAGAATCATTGCTGATTGAACCTGTTTCTATACTTCATTGAAATTTTTGCTACAAAAAAGTTTTCTCAGACACATATTTAATTTATTACATTTGTTCAAATTCATTGGAAGTCAGAAAAATCTTAACGGGACAGTCTACACCATAATTTTTATTGTTTTAAAAGATAGATATCCCCTTTATTATCCATTTCCCAGTTTTGCATAACCAACACAGTTATATTAATATACTTTTAACCTCTGTGATTATCTTGTATCTAAGCCTCTGCAAACTGCCCCTTTTTTCAGTTCTTTTGACAGACTTGCAGTTTTGCCAATCACTGCCTGCTCCCAGATAACTTCACGTGCACGAGCACAGTGTTATCTATATGAAATATGTGAACTAACACCCTCTAGTGGTGAAAAACTGTTAAAATGCAATCTGAAAGAGGTGGGCTTCAAGGTCTAAGAAATTAGCATATGAACCTCCTAGGTTAAGCTTTCAACTAAGAATACCAAGAGAACAAAGCAAAATTGGTGATAAAAGTAAATTGGAAAATTGTTTAAAATTACATGCTCTATCTGAATCATGAAAGTTTATTTTGGCCTAGACTGTCCCTTTAATATTTTACTTGGTGCTGTTTTAACATAATTCTAAGTGTAACATTTGTCCTGTGGGACACTAACCCCAATTAAAGGTTCCATAACATTTTCATTTATGAGTAATTTAAGAAATTTTGCAATGTATCTTTTTAGAACTGTGTGTGTGGAGGGGGGGGGGAATGTTTGACAAATCATTTGTCATGAAAAAAATTCAGTTTTGTTGGATATTCGAGGGGTCTTCCAGAATTTAACGAAAATCAATGTCCAATTTTTCATTCTCTATGGAAACTTCTTCACAGTAGAAGAGCCTTTTGAAAGACTTTTCCTGCCTTTAGCATATCCGTTTTAACTCACAAATTAATTAACTTTTTTTCATACAATAGATTTGCTTAATTTGTTTTTTTGAGTTTTTTTTTTTGTTAAAGGGATATTTGTGTATAATTTTTGAATAATTGAACCAAATAAGTTACCTTTGTCAAGTTTTATAGTCATCCAAAAATGAATGCACGTTTTCTCATAATTCATTTTACTGATTTTTCCTGTAACTCTAATATTCTGCAGGATATGTAACCATGATTATTATATTAAAAGGTTTTAAAATGTTTATTCTGAATGTTGATCTTTTGCATCTTCATATTTCTCACTGGCTAAACTATGTATCCAAATAGATACCTGTAAGACAGGGGCTTTCAAAGTGTGAGGCGGGGGCTCCTCAGAGGGATGCTAGGGCATATAAGGCAAGGAGCGGAAGCAGTGATCTTTGGGAAAAGAGAGGATGTTTTTTAAGAGCTGACAGTGACACCACTTGCGATGGGATGTAGGTGAAAGACACTGAGGTTAGCTGTGTGTGAACCCTGGATTAGATGCAAAATGATCTCCTTACAACTAAAAATAAATATTACAATTTTCTTTAAAGAGAAAAAATAAAGTAACAACTAGTATGGGGGGCTGTATTATAAATTTCATCAAAGGGGATGCCCACTCTCTAAGACTATGAAAACCCCTGATTGTAATATAGCAGGAAATATACTTTATATGACAGAAAAGTATCTCCCTGACAGGTCTGCCTAGGCAGCTGCCAGCACTGTAAAAATATGAAGTAACAAACAAACCTGCACAACGGAGCGCCCTTGGGGTAGTTAGATGATTCTTAAAAGGTGTGAGTTAGGCACAAAATAGAGAGAGGGTATAAAGTTAATTTCCACAGTGGGATATAAATCTTTTATAGTAGATTCCAGACGGCAGCCATAGTTCCCTGTGTGTCTGCACACACACCCATGATCACAGGAAATTCACGCAGTGATCAAGTGCGTGAAGCATGAAACGTTTTCTGTTTTTTGCACCTGTTCTTTTACCACTTTTTACATATTTTGCATGTTTTTAATCATGTTGGAATAAAGTTGAACTTTTAACTTTTTTCTGGGCTTGGAGCGCTGTTTTTTTCTTCCCTCTCTGGATTTACTGTAAAAATATGGTCATTATACCACCACAAAAAATCTGAGGTATTAGCCATACAACTTCTAAACATAGCATTACCAAGTATCAAAATAGTATAATTATTTTCTTTTTAAAAAAACATGTCTTTTCTCAGCAGTTGAACAAGTTTTCCATTATCAATTAGTTTTTCACCTACCTGAGAGTGGTTTCAGCATAAATAACTGTTTTTGTGTACAGAATACATTTGAAATAAAGCAGTAACCTGGTCAATGTGTGTGATTTATTTCCACAAGAAAAATAGTGGCTTGCAAACCTTAAAAAAATAGTGTTGTTCACCAAACTGACCTTTTGTATTCTATTGATAAATGATATAATCCTACTTCAAATATAACCTCCTATTTACTTATTGCGTTAAAAAATATAAAACTAAAAATCAGACACTTAATTTTAAAATTATTTAATTCTAGCTGCATGGATTGCTTCGGCACTAAACCTATAGGGCTTGATTACAAGTGGCCAGTGGTGTAATTAGGTTTTGTGCTGTCCTAGGCACTCAAAATTCTGCTGCCCCCCCAAAGGCCTTTTTTCCCCCACAATATTTTTTTGGGTCAGTGTGTAGAATATTTTTTTTTTCTCTCATAGCAATTCAAAAGAAAATGGGCTATGAAAACACTTGCATACAGGTGGGTTGAATTGCATGCATCTCATACCATTTTCTCCCTGAGAGAAGGGAGGGAAAAGAAGGGGAGGGGAGAAAAGGGAGGGAAAGAAGGAAGGGAGGGAGAGTTAGAGAAGAGAAAAGTGGGGAGGGAAAGAAAGGAGTGAAAGAAGGGAGGGGGGGAAAGAAAGAAAGGAGGGCGTTGAGGGAGGAAGGGAGGGAGAAAGGGAATGAAGGGAGAGAGGAAAGGAGGGAAATAATACACTTTGAAACAATCACTGCCCTTCACATGAAACAACATACAGTAATTACCACCATTCATGTAATTAAACTTTTTAAGTGTCCATTTACTATTTACGCCGTGGGTTCATGAATGCCGATAAAGCTAGCTATTAGTAGCTAACATGCATTAGAACTGAGAGTTTATGATTAGACATCACAAGGTGATCTAAGCAATGCACAGACGCATCCAGTCTGTTAGCTGCTAAGACCTGCAATAAGCACTGCGCTCGCAGACCCACCACAGCTGAGAAGGGGAGGCAACATATCGGCACAAAGTATTCTCTTCTCCTCCAGCCTCACCTTGTAAGCATATCCCCGAGCAAGTTTCTCACCAAGAACACTTCCACTGCAAAAATGCTTGCGGCTCTAAATTAAGCAATGGTTTAAAGGAGCACTGCCTGTAAAAAATGACCTAAATCAGCGCACATGCCTTGTCTTCTTTGGAAAAGCCTGCACTTTTTCGCTCACTGTACTGTGTGCTGGTCCTCCCAAATATGCTGACCTAGGCACCGGCCTTGTTGGCCTAGGCCATAATATCCCCCTGCAAGTGGCGTGTGCTATTGTTAGTGTGGGACATGATAAGAATAATACTCAGATTACGAGTTTTGCGTTATGAGTGAAAAAGCAGCGTTATGCTTTTTCCCTAACGCTGGTATTACAAGTCTTGTAGGTATAGGTGTACCGCACACCTTTTTGGCCGTCACGCAACGTCAGTACTGCCTTTTTAAAAAGTCCTTTTCCAATGGGACTTCCATAGCGCCGGTATTATGAGTTTGCCTTGGAGGTCAAAAAATGAGCGGTACACTTTATAACCAACAAGATCTGTACCACCATCTAAATTGTCAGTAGTTATGAGTTTTACGTTACAAAGCTATAGCTAAAAGTCATAACTAAAGTGTTAAAAAGTACACTAACACCCATAAACTACCTATTAACCCCTAAGCCGAGGCCCTCCCACATTACAAACACTATAATAAATTTATTAACCTCTAATCTGTCGCTCCCGACATCGTCGCCACTATTAAAATTTATTAACCCCTATTCTGCTGCTCCCCGACATCATCGCCACTATAATAAACCTATTAACCCCTAAACCGCCACCCTCCCGCATCGCAAACAATATTTAAATATGATTAACCCCTAATCTGCCGTCCGTCCACACCGGCGCTATAATAAACCTATTAACCACTAAACCGAAAGCCCCCAACAACGAAAATACTAAAATAAATTATTAACACCTAAACCTCTGACCTCCCACATCACTTACTCTACATAAATATATTAACCCCTAGCCCTAACACCCCCTAACTTCAATATAATTAAAATAAATCTAAATAAACCTTACAATTATTAAAGGGACAGTGAACCCAAATTTTTTCTTTTGTGATTCAGATAGAGCATGAGATTTTAAGCAACTTTCTAATTTATTCCTATTATCACATTTTCTTTATTCTCTTGGTATCTTTATTTGAAATGCAAGAATGTAAGTTTAGATGCTGGCCCATTTTTGGTGAACAACCTGGGTTGTCCTTGCTGATTGGTGGATAAATTCATCCACCAATAAAAAAGTGCTGTCCAGAGTTTTGAACCAAGAAAAAAAGCTTAGATGCCTTCTTTTTCAAATAAAGATAACAAGAGAACGAAGAAAAATTGATAATAGGAGTACATTAGAAAGTTGCTTAAAATTGCATGCTCTTTCTGAATCACAAAAGAAAAAAATTGGGTTCAGTTTCCCTTTAACTAAATAAGTCCTATTTAAAACTAAATACAAACTTACCTGTAAAAAAAAAAAAAAACTAAGCTAGCTACAAAATAACTAATAGTTATATTGTAGCTATCTTAGGTTTTATTTTTATTTTACGGGTAACTTTGTATTTATTTTAACTAGGTAGACTAGTTAGTAAATAGTTATTAACTATTTACTAGCTACCTAGTTAAAATAAATACAAAGTTACCTGTAAAATAAAACCTAACCTGCCTTACACTAAACTAGGTTTAGGGGTGAATAACTTTAGTATAGTGGTGGCGATATCGGGGTCGGCAGATTAGGGGTTAATGTAGGTGGCAGATGTTAGGGGCAGCAGATTAGTGGTTAATAAATGTATGTAGGGGGTGGCAGAATTGGGGTTAATAACTAATGTAGGTGGCGGCGATGTTAGGGGCAGCAGATTAGTGGTAAATAACTGTATGTAGGTGACGGTGATATCGGGGGCGGCAGATTAGGGGTTAATAACTGTAATGTAGGTGGCTGCGATGTTAGGGGCAGCAGATTAGGGGTGTTTAGATGTGGATTTTTTGTTAGGGTGTTATGTTTAAACATTACTTTTTTCCCCCATTATTATTATCATTTATTTGTATAGCGCCGCCAAATTCCGTAGCGCTGGGTACAATGATAGGGGTATACAATGACAACGATTTGTGATACAATACAAAACATAACAAGACTAAGCATATCTAGCACAGGAGGAAGAGGGCCCTGCTCCGGAGAGCTCACAGTCTATAGGTTTATGGTGCAGAGACATAAGGATGGGGTAGCTTGTTACATCTGTTGTATTTGCAGCAGTGAGTCAGGCAGTTCATGTACATGTATTAGCTTGGTTCGGATGCAGGATGGAGGAGAGATGATAAGCCTCTCTGAATAGGTGGGTTTTCAAGGATCGTCTGAAGCTATACAAGGTTGGAGACAGTCTGATGGAGCGGGGTAGAGAGTTTCAGAGGACAGGAGCAGCACGTGCGAAGTCTTGGAGGCGGGAGTGGGATGTAGAGATAACAGGAGTGTAGAGACGTAGGTCAGAGGTTGATCGAAGAGGACGGGATGGGAATTATTTCACGATGAGAGAGGAACTATAGCTGGGAGTTAGACTGTTGAGTGCTTTGTAGGTTAGGGCTAATACTTTAAATTGTTTTCTGGAGTGTATGGGGAGCCAGTGTAGAGACTGGCAGAGCGGAGCAGCTGATGTAGATCGTCGACTTAGGTGGATGAGTCTAGCAGAAGCATTCATAATAGATTGGAGGGAGGAGAGGCAGTGTTTTGGAAGGCCAATTAAGAGTAGATTGCAATAATCAATGTGTGACAGGATGAGGGAATGAATAAGTATTTTTGTAGTTTTTTGAGTAAGGAAGGGATGAATTCTGGAAATGTTGCGTAGGTGTGAACGGCAGGATTTGGTAAGCGTTTGTATATGTGGGTTTAATGTGAGTTCTGAGCCTAGTGTGACCCCAAGGCAACGGACCTGGGGTGAGGTGTTGAGAATAGAGTCTCCAACCATCAGAGAAATGTCAGGTGTCGGATGTCTTGAAGAGGGGGGGATAAAAAGCAGCTCAGTTTTGGACAGATTGAGTTGGAGGTAGTGTGACGACATCCAAGAGAAAATTGCAGAGAGGCAGTCAGAAATCTGGTTGAGTAAAGAGGTAGAGATATCAGGAGAGGAAAGATAGATTTGGGTATCATCAGCATATAGGTGGTACTGGAATCCAAAGGAGGCTATAAGTTTTCCAAGGCAGGATGTATAAAGAGAGAAAAGCAAGGGACCCAAGACAGAGCCTTGAGAGAGGCATTGGATCACAAGATATGTTGTTAAAGGAAACTGAAAACGAGCGGTTTGAAAGATATGATGCAAACCAGGAGAGGGCTGTGTCTCGGATGCCAAATGAATGTAGTATTTTTAGGAGGAGAGGATGGTCAACTGTATCAAAAGCTGCGGACAGGTCAAGAAGAATTAGTAAGGCGTAATGGCTTTTTGCTTTAGCTGATAACAGGTCATTTGTTACTTTAGCATGAGCGGTTTCTGTTGAGTGTTTAGGGCGGAAACCAGATTGTAGTGGATCAAGTAAGGAGTTAGTTGTGAGAAATTGAGTTAGCCGATTATAGACTAGTCGTTCCAATAATTTTGAAGCAAAGGGAAGTAAGGAGACCGGTCGATAGTTAGAAGGCGTGGAGGGGTCAAGCGAGGGCTTTTTTAGGATTGGTATGATTGATGCATTCTTGAAAGTGTCAGGAAATGTGCCAGCAGTGAGAGATTGGTTAAAGAGATGAGTTAGGGTAGGGGTTAGTGAAGCAGAGAGAGAGGGAATAAGTCATGAAGGAATAGGGTCAAGTGGGCAGGTTGTGAGATGAGCCGAGGATAGGAGTGCAGAGACTTCTTCCTCTGTTACAGGAGGGAAATAGCATAGATTTTTGTTAATAGAAGGGGTGGTTAGGATCGCTGGGTTTGCGGGGTGTGAGGTGTAGATCTCTTTTCTAATGATGTCAATTTTATTTTTGAAGTGATCAGCAATAATTTGAGCAGTGAGGTTGATAGTGGGCAGGGGGGGCAGGCGGACGTAGAAGGGAGTTAAAGGTTGAGAACAGTTTTCTGGGGTTGGATGCGTGAGATGACACAAGGGAGGAGAAATAGACTTGTTTTGCCAGGCTGAGCGCAGAGTTGTAGGACTTAAGGGTGAATTTATAATGTTGGAAATCTGCAAAGGTGGGTGATTTCTTCCACTGCCGTTCAGCGGCCTGTGGGCATCGCTGAAAATATCTGGTCTGTTTAGTGTGCCACGGTTGCCTTCGAGTGATTGATGTACGTCGAAGAGTGGAGGGTGCAATTTTGTCAAGTGTTGATTTTAGTGCCGAATTATACTGTAGAGTCACGAGGTTTGGACAAGAGAGGGATGAAATGTCAGTGAGCAGAGGACTCAGTTGAGTGGAAAAGTCTGTGAGATCCAAGTCATTTAAATTCCTGTGAGGTAGCAGTTTTTTGGGGGCTTGCAAAGATGTAGCAGGTAGAGTGAGAGAGAAAGTTAATAGATGGTGGTCAGAGAAAGGAAAGGGGAAGTTAAGGGAGTTGGAAACAGCACAGAGCTTTGTGAAGACCAGGTCTATGGAGTTGCCTTCACAGTGTGTTGGAGATGTTGTCCACTGGGACAGGCCTAAAGATGTGGTAAGGGATAGTAGTTTAGAGGCAGCAGGCGTGTTAGGCTTATCAAGGGGTATGTTGAAGTCCCCTAATATGAGAGAAGGGACATTAGAAGAGAGAAAATGTGGAAGCCAGGCTTCAATGTGGTGCAGACATTGTGATGCTGGGCCAGGGGGCCGATAGATAACTGCAACATGAAGAGCTATAGGGGTGAAGAGTCGGATAGCGTGAACTTCAAAAGATGAGAAGGAAAGAGATGGGGTGAAGGAATGCAGTGAAAGGTACTGTGTGGAGACAGGAGAATTCCTACTCCTCCTCCTTGTTTGTCTCCAGGCCTGGGAGTGTGGCTGAAGTGCAGGCCGCCATAGGACAGAGAGGCTACAGCAGTTGTGTTAGAGGAGGAAAGCCAAGTTTCAGTGAGGGCTAACAGGTTAAGTGAACGTTAAATAAATAGGTTGTGAATAGATGTAAGCTTATTGCATACCGAGCGTGCATTCCAAAGGGCACACGAGAATTGGGGTGTACTAATTGAGGTGCAGTTAATGAGGTTTAGAGGGTTACGTGTGCAAGGTGTATGAGGTGTCATTTGGGGTAGTGATTTGAGGGAAGCAGAGGGTGGACCTGGGTTAGGCGAGACATCCCCAGCTGCAAGAAGAAGAAAGATGGTGAGTGAAAGGAGATGAGAATGTGTCTTATGTGAGTATTTCAATTTAGGATCAGTAAAGCATGGCTGGCTGAGGGATGTGAGATAGGAATAAAGTTCATGTGTGTTGTAGAGGGGGGAAGGTAGAAGAGAAGGAGAAATATGAATGTTCTGAGTGCTGTTTGTGAATGGAAGAGCTGTGACTTTAAAGAGAAGGGAGGAAAAGGTTAAAGCAGACATTAGAAAGTGTAGCATGTTTGCATTTAATTGTTGGAATTTGAAAGTACTTATTTCTGTTATGCACTCCTTTGTCTAACTCCGTTGCTATAACTCTCTCTACACTTATGAACTAGCACACTCCGTTGTTATAACTCTCTCTACACTTATGAACTAGCACACTCCGTTGTTATAACTCTCTCTACACTTATGAACTACACACATGCAGTGCTGATCTAACAAGCTAAGCTTGATGTAACAAGCTGGGGATATTCAATTTAAAGGTAATAACAGTCACATGATCCTAATTAGCATAGGTCATAAATTAGAGCAGGATAAAACAGGGCCTAACCAAACATTGCAGATGGCACCTTTCTTATCAAAACGGAAGACACAGAAAAGAAAGTTTTTTTTGTTTTTTTTTAAGGTAATACAGACATACCAGAGATAGATAAAGTTTGATGGGGGAAATATGCAGTTCTAATATGTGTTGCAGTTTTAAAATGGAGTCCTTGTTAAGCACATACCAGAGATAGATAAAGTTTGATGGGGGAAATATGCAGTTCTAATATGTGTTGCAGTTTTAAAATGGAGTCCTTGTTAAGCACATACCTGATGAGAGAGGAGAGACAGCAGTGTAAGCAGGATTAAAAGTTCCAATTATGTTCCAATTATATACCAGTCGCTGTTCTATATTGTTAATATCCATATATAATATATATATATATATAATAACTCTGTTGTTATAACTCTCTCTACACTTAGGAACTAGCACACTTAGGGAACTACACACATGCAGTGCTGATCTAACAAGCTATGCGTTACCGATGTTTTTGTTTCCGCGATCGTAGGTGTTAGCCTTTTTTTTGCCGGCTCTCCCCATTGATGTCTATGGGGAAATCGTGCACGAGCACATCAAAGCAGCGCTTGATTCGGTGCGGTATGGAGCTCAACGCCACCATATCGCCCGCACAAGACTTCTTTTTGTAAACTTGCAATAGAAGCGCTATAGGGAGGTGAAATAATGCCAAAAATGTTGCGGTCGTTAATTTCCCTATAGCGCTCAAAACTCATAATCTAGCAGAGTGTGATCATGCTAACTAGAGCTAACATTACAAGTTGATAGTAAACTGGTGCGTTTGAGCGCAAACAAAATTTTGCCTCATGGGGTTAGTGCGAATGAAGACATCTTGTAAAGTGTAAGGGTAATGAGAGAGAGAAAGATATAAATATGTGTATGTATAAATACAGATATACACTTTGGAGCCCTTTCCACTCATATATTAAAACCTGAAAAATAATTTTTAATCAATTTTAGTACTTTTATTATGTTTTGATCTGTTTACTGTAAATATTTTACATTCCAATGTTCTTCACTTAAAGTAAGAAATTGGGTAATCCTAGCATTACCCAGGTAAACCTGACTTTACCCAAGCGGCTGTGGGTAAAGCCTGATGTTACATGATAAATTTTCTCAGAGTGCATTGATTCACTGAATCAAACATATATACGATGCACTGTAATTCACACATTTTCACTATCTTTTTTTCCTCCTCCTGAGGGGGTTCAATAGGGGGCAAAGCCCCCCTTTTAAACTTCACTCCCAAAGGTGCACTTGGGTTGGCTGCCAGAGGATCAGCGGGGTGCCTTTCTTGGACCCCCCAGAAAGAGGCAAAAAAATAATGTAGATTGGGGAATTTCATTACATCTGGCTTTACCTACAATTACCTAGGATTACCCAGATTTCTGACTTTACCTGTATTATATATAGATATAGAAATATATATACAGTATCTATATATTCATATAAGTCAATAGGTATAGATATATATTTAAAAAAAACATATATATATATATATATATATATATATACATATATATATATATATATATATATATATATATATATATGAGCTAGGAAAGGGAGGGCACTCTCAGGATTTATATACATCAAAGTTAGTTTATTGTTTATAACAACAACATTAGAAAGTCATAAGGATAGGTCGACATTTCGGCTTACATAGAAGCCTTCATCAAGACAGATGAACAACTCATAACGGCGACTAGCAGCCGCACACAACACCACCGGTGCCGAAACGTCGACCTATCCTTATGACTTTATAACGTTGTTGTTATAAACAATAAACTAACTTTGATGTATATAAATCCTGAGAGTGCCCTCCCTTTCCTAGCTCTTATCTACAATCCATTGAGGATTGCACCCAGGTGTGAAGAACATTGGAATGTAAAATATGAATAACTACCTTCAGGTTTAGCGCAGCTGGCCTGATGTAGTGTCAGATTAGCATACTCAATTAAATTATATGAGTAGAATTTAACACGGTCGTGATATCTGAAATTAAGAAGTTAGCATGAATTAGGTTTTGCTCATGCGCAATCAATTTACTTTTAACTTGTAATATGTGTGCTAGCTCACCCGTGTTAAAATGTACTTTGAGCGCAGTTAGTGTACAAACAAAAAAAAAATGCGTTAGCTCGCCACTTGTAATCTGGCCCAAGTGTAAGAAAAATGACTATAGCGAAACTCATGTGTAATATGTGCATCAAATTAAGAGCTGTACAAATTTCTTTGACCTCCGCAAAAATGTGAAAACAGCTCTACAGGATACTGATTCTCCAGTGTTGCTTTTCGTTAATATTTCTAAAAATGTGTCTCTGAAACTATCACACTACAGAATAAATAAAAAAAAGCACAAAGAGATTCATTCCCTACTGATTCTGTAATTACATTTGATCAGAAAGGAGAATTAAAAAAAAAATTGCTGAAAAAGCAGGTTACCTTGCAATTTATTTCCCAGTACTAGACTTTTGCTAATTGACTTGAAAGGTATTTGGAAAATAATTACTATCACGTTGTTATTAATACTTTCTAGCATAGCTGACATTAGTTGAATTCTTACATTATAATTAATCCTTAATCCACCACCCACAATGTTTTAACTGTAAATAAAATGCATTCATTAAAACCGGTACTGTACAATGCAATTAAATATGGATGATTATTCATTATATTTTTTGTAAGTAGACTATGGGCTCCATTTATCAAAGGCTGGGGCGGACAAGGTTCGTGGTCTTGAGTCTCGTCTTGCCAAGTCTTGCGGCTGATATTGCAATGATGCCCCCTGCTTTTGTGTGGCCAAGCACATGCAAGAGGGGGCTGTCAATCATCTCAATCAGATCAAGATGATTTCAATTTGCCATCTTTGGACCACTGCTACTTAACATAAATACTGGGGCTTTAAAACAGCTATCACTGAGTGTTAAATTGAGTCCTATATTTAAATTTAAATGTATTTTCCCTTTCTTGGTTAAACGTTACATTAAATTGCTTTCACATTACCTAAAATAAAGGGGGTCTTTTTAAGATAGAATTTTATATTGCTTTAAAATAATCAGAAATCTTAGTTCCCTATAACCAAACACATTTATTTGTATTAATTTGCAAGAAGTGGTTAAAATAAATGGCAATATTAGCATTTCTGGTGAAGTTGCTTTTTTGGTTCCAATAAGCTCTGCTCAGCCCATAAAAAACAAACAAACAAACAAACAAAAAAAACACTTCTTAAAGGAAATCAATGTGAACTTTGTCCTTGAGGATTCTTAGCTGCCCAAAACTGTTTTTTTATTTTGCTATGAATAAGAAAAGTGTCCATTATCCAAACCAGCACATATTGCAGGCCCTTAAAATATTCTATTTTATTGAGTGCTCACTCACTCATAAGACTAAAAAGAAGGCAAAGACAAACACACTTCTAAACAAAAAAACTCAAAATGGTAGATTTACCATAGGTCGAGCCGACATAATTCTCTCTAGTATTTAACATTGCACAAGCATTTCTAGTGAAATGCTTGTTCAATGCTGCCCCTGCTCACTCGTGGCCAATCGGCCGCAAGTAAGGGGTGTCAATCATCCCGATCATATCAGATCCAGGATGATTTTAGTATGCCACTTAAAAGATGGAAGAGAAGTTAAGGAGCTGCTGTCTTATGAACGCTGCTTCTTAACTTTTCAAGCGAGCCTGAAACGATGGGCATAGAATGCAGCATCCACTGCTTAATAAATCTACCCCTATATCTGATGAGCAAACATATTTTTTTATGTAATGCAACAAATCTTAAGAATGGGCTCACTGAGACCTTTGCCTCTTGATTATTAAACTATTATTCACTAAAACTATTTGGTTGCATATGAATATTGCAGTGCCTTACAAAAAAGTGTGAACCACGTCATGTGACAGAAATAACATGCATATATGCACCTACCATTCTATGAAGTCTCCCTGACCCTTTTCTCCTCCAAATTAAGCTGCCACTCAAGCCTCTAATAAGCCCCCCCCCATGTCAACGGGGCCAGGTTTCCCATACAGCAAATATAAATACTATTACACTATCTACAAAAGAGATGGTGACGGTGCCAAACCAACTTCCTCTGCAGCAGGCACTAGTTTTCTAAACTTGGGCCAGTAAAAAGTGGAATAAACATCTGCTTTTTAATTTAGCGTGCCAGGCACATGCCAAGATGTAGCTGTAAGGTTATAACTTAAGCCCCAAAGAAAAATAAAGCACAGAAAGTTAATTACAGACAAAGATAATACATTTTTGACCACATGAAGAACAATTAAGTTGTTTGCTCATAAGGTCACTAGCCAAATAGTTTGCCTACAGTTCCACCGCCACATCAATCAAAAACTGTTCCATGCTGTCATGTTTCTGACTAAGTTGTCCTTCTCACATGGCCATCTCTTGGTGCACTATTCACCATTAAAATAGACGACAAAACGCACCTCTCCAGCTGTGTCCGTGTGTCATTATAAAATGGCATTTGAAATTGTTGGGGCAGTCCAATCCTGATCTCATTAAATAACCCTGAAAATACCTGAAGTTTGCAATAATTTCTCCATGTGTGGTCTCTGGGAAGACCACCACTTCACAGAACATATTCTGGGCTCTGATGAAAGAAATTCCCCTTGGGAATAACTCTGATAATTCAATTTATTAGTCCTAGAAATTACTCTAAGTGCTTCCTGGTAAAGCAAGATTTTCACATTGCATCATAGAATGCAGCGCACAACTTTGCCAATATGTTTATGTTGTGTTTAGCGCACGTTTTTTAACCCCCCTAATATAATTTTGTGCTTGAGTGGTCACATTTACTTTTCACTTTTAATACTGCGCCAAAGTTAGTACAGTTACGATATTGATATAGCAACTCGAGCTACTTGTAAGCTAGACCTATGTCTGGTAACTAGTGAGCTTAATGCAAGTTACTGACTCTTTCAAACATCTGCTACTTGCTTTTCAGGTTACATAGAAAGACAAAGATTATATAAAAAAGGCAAAAGATTTACTTGTTTTCTGGCAAAATGAACATTTAGAAATTCACACTCTAGTACCTGCCATCAGGGAGATAATAGAAGAGAACTTAAGTTACCAATTTGTCAGGTCTAAGCATGGGCCAAGCTGACTGCCTGTTTCTTTAAGCCAGCTTATGCTACTCTAGAAGTTTTATGACAACAACCTAGATATGCCTTCCTGTATTGACCCCAGCCCCCTTAAAGGGTTTGTGACAGGTAGTAATTACACCTTACAAATTAAGTTAAAAATATAACATGTAAAATCTTTTTAAATTGGTGAATAATACATATTGCAATGATTTGTATTAAGTAGAAGACACTGCTTAATGTATATTTTTCAACAATAAAACAGACTATTTTATATACCTTTTTAACAATTCAATTATTTTGCCCGCTGTAGAGGATACAACACCTTTTCTTAACTGTGGAGTAAAAGGAACAATGTTGCCCTTCATTTTATAGTTGTTTGACATTTTCCTTTCCAAATGATCACCCCTTTGGTGATTAAAGTAGCACTGTGCCCCATTCTTGCATATCTACTCCTGAAATCACCAATACTTGTTATCCCCATGCCCCTTAATTTGAAACCCCACTCTTTTTTTTGTAAATGGACAAGCTGTTTTTTTTGCTCATTTTGCCCCATAAATGACTAGAGGCCCATGTATTTCCTGACAAAAGTACTGTGATCCCCTCCTTAACTCACTCTTGTCACATTAATCCTTTACACTTGGCATAAATCTAGTTGATGACTTTCATTTACTTTTAACATATTTGTGGCCTGATGCATCCTAGCTTCAAGATTACAGGAGTCAAAGACCCTAAAGCATTTTTGCTATACAATACCTTTTGATATTTTTACAAATGCCATCTTTCACTCTTTTACTAGCCCTTTAATCCTCTGTAGACAGAGTAAAGATCTTAACATATTTCCCCTGTCTGATTCTTTCAAGCTATTTTAGGTTGCAAATGGGCAGGAGAAACATATGCAGATGCCTCTATTATTCACCTATGTGTCACTGACACCACCACTGGACTTGAGCACTGATGCTTATAACAACCACCATGGATGTGAGAAGTCTATATACTTCAATACAACATGAAACTGGTATTGCCATCATCAAGAAAAATCTATTGGTGAACAAGACACTCACACGAACAAACAGACCTTATAGAGGAACTATTGAGACTTATCCTATACTGGAACTATTTCCTATTTCAGGATGATTGGTTTATACAGACCAAGGGGAAGGCAATGGGTTCCAACGTTGCCCCATCATACACCTAACTCTTCATGAATGAAGTTGAGGAAAGCATCATCTATGAAAATAGATTATTTAATCAATATGGAGCCATTTGGTGGCGGTACAAAGACAATGTGTTTGGCATATGGTGGGGCAACATGAAATCTCTTTTACAATTTGTGAGAGATCTTAATTCTAAGGTGAGAGACTTAGAATTCACTGTTAGCTACAGTGAAGAATCAGTACCATTTTTGGACACTAAGATATACAAGTCAGGACACTATTTGGAATTCGATCTATATGTAAAAGTAACTGACAAAAACAATTTGTTGTTACAATACAATAGTTTTTATCCAAGACCACTAGTTGATTCCTTACCCAAAAGCCAGCTTCTTAGGGTTAACATAATTGTGAGTGACAAAGACAGGCAGGAGATGAGGCTAAAGGAAATGGCTAAAAAAATTCTCAAATAGGTTATCCCTCTAATCTTCTAGATATCACTATTGAGGTTTTGAAATTGACAACACACAAGAGTAAAGAAAATAGAATGGTTTTTGTTAGTCAGTATAGCCCACTGAGTTTTCAGTATATACCAGGGTTATAATACAATTTATTAATTATTATTCTTTAAAATAACCTCCAATTAAAATGTATATACGAAACAATTGAAATTAATATTTTTTCCTAAATTCTTGAGATTAGTTAAATTTATATACACATTGAAATATATATCTATATAGAAACTAGAATAGATTATGAATCAACTATCCACGCGTATGCTGTTATAATATTCTTTACAAAGTAAATCAAAAATATATCTCTAAAATGGACCATACTTACAATGAGTCACATTAAAACACTACAATAAAATACCAGAATATGGACCGCTAACTTAACAGTGTTTAGTTAAACAATATAACAAGATACTTCACACAAATTTTACTGGATCTCAATAGATTTAAGATAACTTTCAGACAAGTATAATTGCTACTTAGCCCAGAAATGATTCTATATAACTTCAATAAAAAACACCAAAAATTGTATATATTATTAATGCAATTTATATGTCAATATGTCTCACCTGAAATAACCTCTTATTTATCTACAATAAGGCAAATTCTAAAATATATAGATAGCAATAACTGTAATTTATGATAATAAAATACAAAATTATTTCTAAACATTAATATTTAATACCAGTATACTTACTACCCTTGGTCTAATTAATATTAAATACAAGAATAAATTCTCCTTTTAAATCACAACTACAATAGAACTATAGTTTTAGAATACCTTTGTTTAAAATATTAAAAATATAGAGCAGCCATACGTTATCACATAACCAAATGTATTTTCAGCTTACAGAATTTCTTGTGGTTCATCTAAGAAGAATTTAGTCCACTATTGTAAGGATACAGGCCTCAAAATTGTTATCTTCCATTGTCCAAGAAAGTGTCCCAAAGTGGCAGAGAATATACTTGGCACAAAACCTGTGTATTTTTCTCTCCAAAAGATATGTTTCTTTGAGTCTGTTTTTTGTCTACTGTGTGTGCCAACCTTTATCAGATAAACCACTCCTCCTTTTCTTTAATCATTCCCAAAAGATTATGATAGGCCCTTAGCGATGCTTGTCTGTGATATACCCTAACAGAGCTGAGCATTGTTTGGCCCTCGGATCTGTACATTTAATAGGCTATTTGGGCAATGCTTCTGTTTTAAACAATCAATTCATTTGGCTGTCATACCAGTTTTAATCCACTAGGGGGCAGCGGACAACCAGAAATGCAATCTCATTATCAATACTGCTACAGTTTAATATTGATTCTTATATATTTTTAAAATGTATATTTAGTATAGTCACTATTTCTTGCCTCAGCAAATAATTATGCCCAATTTGTATAGGATCAGTTTTTATAATACTATTTAATCAGGGCATTTTAATACTAAAGATGTTACACTTCCCACAATATTTTAGAAGATGCCTTTAAGCTACACTAGATCATTATCCCATATTGATACAAATACAGAATATGGAACATACATATCTCTTGTTGAGAGCACAAAACATATGACTCAATTTATGGGACAACCACACATGCACTTGTCAGATGCCTGAAAAATAAAAAGAATCGGTTATTCATTTTGAAATAAATTGGACATTTTAAATTGACTGTATAGCTACTTATTAAAATCAGCAAATATTTATCTAACATGCCACTGTTAGGCATTTTCACTCAGATCCACAAATATACGTTTTTACGATTTATTTGGACAGTCTGGGGCATATATTTAATGTTTGAAAACTATATATATAATTTGTCCAAACTTTAAATCCTTAAGACTTCTATGTTTTCAAAAATACATAGGTTAAGACATGTTAAAATTTTAACTCTCAGGCTTTCAACTTCCCATATTAATATAAATATTGCATATCGGTATATCTCTTGCTGAGTGTACAACTATTCTCCTGGAAAAATCAAGATGATGTTATTTGTTTCATGCATCTTTAAATTACAGTTATACAGTTGTTCATTTAATTTATTACAAACATGAAATGCATTTCTCAGATCCATGGATATATATATATATATATATATATATATATATATATATATATATATATATATATATATATTCTGAGTATCAAATCTTTGAGAATTATAGAGTTCATAGAGATGAATTTCTAACTTCTCTTTTTAAAACCAAGATTTACATTTTTATATGCGTAACACTTAGATGATAAGGGCTATCTCCACTGAGTGTGTTTTTATATTACATTATTAGTTCAGACTGAGTGACTGTGTATGTATATATTAAATAAGTTTTTAGTTTTTGCACAATACTGACTTGCTGCCAGTAGATGAAGCTAAAGCTCCACTTTAGGTGTGTTGGCGCCAAAGGAAAGATTTAAAAGGTTACTTTGTATCAAGCATGAATAAGGGACTGTGACCACGAAACGTCGCTGTTTTTCTAGAATAAATTGCTGAAAAGAATTTGATTGCTGAGGATTATTTTCTTATTCAACCACTGTACTTACACTCATGATATTCCCTGTTCCCATTTCCAGAAATAGATAAACTATTGTGTGAATTTGTAAAGTACTTGTTTGGGCACTGGGACTTGTTCTATTTAATGCTGGGTTCAAAATTACTGTACATTTAACTTGCCTCTATCAGTAAAATAATTTGAGTTCTCAGAATCAACTGAACTAATATATCCCACTCCAGCCAACACTGTCATATACAGGTCCTTGGTTTGTAAGTAGTGTCATATTTCCTACCAATAACACCAACTCCATCTCGACTGGCACATGTACTGCACTGCTGTGTCCAGGTACCATTTTATGCTGTGGAATTTATTTGTGGAATCAGTGACACCGCCAATGTTGTCTGCAAGGAACCAGAAACAAGGTGGTAAAATACTGAAACCAGCCCTGAACCCATTTATTGACCCCCTGCTGTAGCATCAAGATCTTTGTCACCCATTTGATTTGTCAAAATGTTGCCATTTTCCTATGCACCTTGTCATCAATGGCTGGGGATTTGACTTTTGCATTAAGTAGAAACACTTGAGCTATGTCCCCCCCTTTAACTTGACCATGGCCACACTGAAGCACGTAAGACCCTAAGTGCCACATCTTTTGCTTGGGATTTTTTTTTTTTTTTAATAATAGCCCAAGGTTGCTTACAACCTGCTGCTCTCTTCTTCTGCGCTCTATTTCGTTCAACTCTTTGCTTTATTTTTAGTGCAGGTCATCAAGCTAGCTCCTGAATAAAACCTCATTTTAGAACTCAACATAAGGCAGAAGATGCCTTGGACCTTTAGTCAAACTAACCATATTCTTCTTAGCAAGGCCTGGACCATGAATGTATAAGTGTCCTGGAACTTTACAGTGAGACCTCTGCATGCTAACACCAGGAACTTCTACAGGAATAATGGGGCAAATACTATCTAGTTATGGCCTGCTCCTCCTCTGCCATTAGAGTCAAATTGTTTATCAAAGTCATTGTTTATTTATGGACCGTATGTATTTAACTGTACGTAAATCATAGCAGCTTTTTTTTAGGTATGCCAGAATAACCCTGCCTGTCTCATATATATATATATATATATATATATATATATATATATATATCCACTTTTGACAAGGTTTTCTATCATACTCCAAATGGCCTGATGTATCTTTAAGTTTTTAAGTTGTTGTGATATCGTCAGTTTCTATGGTGGCTTCTACATTTTTTGATCCCCTCAGCTATTTCAGTTCATCCCTTATTGGTATATTTGTTTCCCATATCTTTCCTGTAATCTTGGTGTATAATATAGCTATGCTTATTAGTCATCCGTCAATACTGATATTGTAATTTAAAAATTGATTGCTATGATAGTTCATTTTGCTATAACTATTTTGCTCATGCATCTATTATAGGATATCATATGGGCCTATAACTACGATCAGTCCCCATCCTGTCACTCTTGAGATACACTTGTAGCATTTCACAACAGGCTTTGTTGTTATTTACGCCTGGTTGCTATTAGCTACGGTTGCGCCCTTTGAGTTGCTTAGCTCTACGCCTGCGCATTAACGCTCCAAGTGTCTCCCGAGTATGACAGACGCTCCTCTATTTGGCTTTGGACGTTACTATGGCAACGTCGTGCTATGCGTCATCACGCTAGGTACACTAGCGTGTCAGCGTGAGGTCAATGTAGGCGGAAGGGAGGAGAGCGATATCAGATGGCGGCAAGGTTTAGAGTACTTTAAGTATTTAAGGGGTAAGTTTTTAAATGTATGTCATTTGATTTTAGGTGCTTGATTGCACTTTTTTGCTGGATATCTTGTGGCATTTGACAAAGGCACAATTCAGTGCCGAAACGTTATGTCTCCTGATTTTTAACTTGATCTAATAAAGTTTATACTTTTTAAGAAAGACCAGTGAGTGCCTGCTTTTCTTGGAGGATTTATATATTTATATATGTATGTATGTATATATATATATATATATATATATATATATATATATATGGGAGGGCAAGTAGAATGTTACAAACCAGATTATTGGAATGATAACAAGCAACAATAGATATGTGCCAGTATAAAGAAAGAATTGCAGCTATTGCGATAAAAAATAGAACAGGTGTTAGTAAAACACTTGCACCTGTCCAGAAGTGTAAATGTAGAAGGAGAAAGGGTTACAACAGTGCAAATAATTTCTATACTATAACATGAAACATAAAAAAGCAATAGGACATATAAAAACAAACGCAAAATAACAAAACCAATGTAAAAAGAAAGTCAATAACAATGGTAATTATATCTATATAGCTGATGATTCCAATGTAAGTTGCCGCAACTGGTAGAGGGTGATGCAATTCCAGTGTGTATAGATGATCAATGTCGTGCCATCCACCTCTTGGAGTAAGTGTTCTTCCGTGATCTTTCCTCCCCAGGGATATTAGCTCATAGAAGAGAGAAAGGATGAACTATCCTCAAACAATATGAGGTATGTAATAAGCAGAAGTGGTCACATAGAACCTCCAAGAAGCAGTTCCAGATTATGTGCAGATTAAAAATAGTACACAATTCGGAATGAATCAATCCAGTAATGTGCAAAATATCGTTTAAAAACTCCGGTAATATAACCAGCAAGAAGTCCAAATATAAAATACAGTTAAGATTCCGTCCCTAACGCATTTCAAAGGTTTTAAAATAGATCCTTCTTCCTCAGAGGGGTATATTCATATGATCCCAGAGTCTCTTTAAATAAAGGAAGTGGCGGCACACCCCTTTCATTCATTGGCCTAAAGTCCGGTCACATGGTGCATATGTAAACAGAAGCTAATATATTCAGTAGTAATACAAGCAGAGGGATAGATGCCGGGTATGACATAACCATCACATGGGGCTGTAAGTGTTAGTGCCACTAAGCGTCGTATGTGCATTGTAACCCTGTGATTAGATTTCTATTAGAGTGCAAATTGCAGGAGACAATGTGCGGTTAGAACCTCAATACTCGCTTTGTTAAATATGAGTTACAGAAGAAACCATGATAGTAACCACACTTTACAACGTTATATCTGACTCCTCAAAGAAAATATAATACATATTAGACATGTGCAATTTGTTTCGGATCGATTCGGAAATTCGGGAAATTCGGCAAATTCGGAGATTCGGATCGATCCGAATTTCCAAATTAAAATACTGCCGAATTTACCAAATAAATCTGAATTAGTTCGGATTTATTCCGTAAATTCGGATGGCCATGGATTACACTAGTATTGTACAGTATATTAGGTTATATCACTCTGCTATGGGTTACACCTAATATACAGTACATAATACTAGCCTAATACACAGCACACATACCGAAATTCCGAATTTCCGAACCGAATCCAGACGAATTTTTTCGAATCCGAATGAATCTGAAATGAATTCATTTGAAGTTTTCCGAATTTGAATCGATCCGAAACTATATTTGAAAAACTCTGAATCGATCCAAACCGAAACGAAACAAATTTTTCGATCATGCAGATATCTAATACATATAGATCATGGATTGGCATAGAATGATCTAATGAAGGGTCTTCACACATAAGTGTTGGCATTCTAATAGAAGCCAATCCTAATATGTCAAACTAAAAAATTCAGCTATACAGAAAATATGTTAATGTAAAATGTATAAATTTAAAAATGCCCCAATGATTATTAAAACCCTAAATATTTTGGTGTTAAAATATAATAATACATCTTGGAGCATGTAATTTGATGAAATAAAGGTATGTATACAACAATCCACAAATAGTAAAATGAATATTCTCTAAAAGCATAAATATTTGCAATATTACAAAATGTGATAAAAAATAGAACAGTATATAATACCCCTTGTTCCTTGTGTGTGTAAATAGGGATAAAGAAGGTATAATTCCTTGAATAGCCCAAAAATGTAATGATACATATTGGAGCATGTAATTGGATAAAATAAAGGTATATATACAACAATATATACAGTTTTTGTTTGCATGTTTTTTTGTTCTAAACTTGTTTAAAGAAGAGCTGGTGTATGACCAGGAAAACCCTCCTAGGCTGGCCGGGCTCTTGTTACTCCCGGTCGGCCACAGGACAGCAGGACACCTGCTAACTTTGCCCCTGGTCGCTCCAGCAGCCCTTTGCCCCAGAGCTCTGCTATTTTGGAGCTTGGTAGCCCCTGGGGAGGACAAGAGCTTGGGAATTATCGGAGGGGAGCTCCTTTGGGAACTGGGGGTTTTGGACACCCCTAACCCCATAACTTCAACAGACTGTAACTCCGGTCCCCAGTAATGAATCACTGATTGGAATGTGGCATGAGGGGACAGAGAGCTTTAAAATGACACCCTGGAAGTGCCGCCGCTCTACCTGGATCACCCCGAAACCGCCATCCCTAGACATTGGGATTCTGTGGGACTGTGGCTGCTATAGACGTGCCAGTCAGTCTGGAGGGGTGGGTATGGCGGGAAAATGGTGGGATTGTCCTTTGCCTTATCAGAATGAGCTGTGTGTATAAAAGGAGTGTATGTTTTACAATAAAATCAGTTCCTGTTTCACCTGAATGCTAGTATGTCTAGTTATTTTGGTGGGCTCCTGCTAAAATCAATTTCCTGGGCTACATAGCAGCAGGTACCACGCAGAGGAAGGACCTTCTGGCAGTGCTACCTAGTCTGGGTAGCCGGAGTCTGCCACAGGGTTGGACCCTGAGAACTGGTGCTGTCAGGCATCAGGAGTGGCTACAGGCTGTGGTCACTTGCCAGCTACATAGCTGCAGTTGGTAGGGAGGAAGCAGGACCAGTTACCCAGTCGGGGTAGCTGGGGTATCCGTTACAATATATATATATATATATATATATATATATATATATATATATATATATATATATATATATATATATATATATATATATATATATACACTGTTATTCTTCCCTAACTCTAGCCCTATCCTCTCATCATTGCAATAAGCCACCTAAACCAACTCAAATTACTAGTCAACCTCCCTTCCAAGTGAATTTAATCCTAACCAACCAGCCCCTTCTTGTAGATAACCCTAATTTACACCTCTTACCTTAATAGACAGGTAACCAACCTACATCTCAATATAAATTAACTCTGACCAGCCTTGTCCTCTACAACTACAACAAGCCTCCATTTATCCAGACTCCAACAGCAATTCACTTTATTTAACCAGGCCCCCAGCCCCTTTCTTGTCACAATATACAACCTCCACCATTTTGTGGCCAGTTTCCCAGCATTAAAGGGACAGAAAACCCCAAATTTGTATTTTGTGAATAAAAGCATAACATTTTAAACAACTTTCCAATGCAATTCTATTATTAAATTAGCTTCATTCTTTTAGTATCCTCAATTTTCAACAAAATATACCAAAAGAACAAAGAACATTAGATAAGAGAAATAAATTGGAAAGTTGTTTGAAGTTGTCTTACCTGATGTGTTCATCAAGCTACCAGTAGTCCATTGCTATTCCTTCAACAAAGCATATAAGAAAACAAAGCAAATTTGGCAATAGACTTAAAGGGACAGTCAAGTCCAAAAATTGTTTTCATAATTTAAATAGGGAATGTAATTTTAAACAACTTTCCAATTTACTTTTATCACCAATTTTGCTTTGTTCTCTTGGTATTCTTAGTTGAAAGCTAATCCTAGAAGTTTCATATGCTATTTTCTTAGACCTTGAAGACTGCCTCTAATCTGAATGCATTTTGACCACTAGAGGGCATTAGTTCATGTGTTTCATATAGATAATATTGAGCTCATGCACAGGAAGTTACCCTGGAGTGAGCACTGATTGGTTAAAATGCAAGTCTGTCAAAATAACTGAAACAAGGAGGCAGTTTGCAGAGGCTTAGATACAAGGTAATTACAGAGGGAAAAAGTATATTAATATAACAGTGTTGGTTGTGCAAAACTGGGGAATGGGTAATAAAGGGATTATCTTTCTTTTTTTTAAAAAACAAATTCTGGTGTTGACTGTCCCTTTAAGTTGGAAAGTTGTCTAAAATTGTGTGCCATATAAGAACATTCTGGATTTCATATACCATTAATGAAAAATAATTTATTAAGGAGAAAGCTCACAAATAGTAAAAGGTATTGTAGTTATTCTAAAAGGTCTTTGAAAAGGTAATAACAATGACTATTAATTGTAAATTAATGACTACTAAATACAACATTCTGCTCAATTTAATTTTCTATAAAATATTTTAGGTGAATTAAAACAAAAACACACAGAAAAATGCAAAGTTCTTTTACAAAGAAAATGAAATAAGATAAACACATGCAGTGTATGTCCCTAGAAGGCAAAGTAATGCAAAAGGTCAGAATATTTTTTTTACAATTTTAATATGTTGATATGTTTCAATTCTGTTTTACAGTTGACATAGTATGCCTATATTACTAATTATGTTAATGTTCTCTTAAAGGGACAGTCTAGTCAAAATTAAACTTTCATGATTCAGATAGGGCATGCAATTATAAATTACTTTCCCATTTACTTTTATCATCAAATTTGCTTTGTTCTCTTGGTATTCTTAGTTGAAAGCTAAACCTTGGTAGGCTCATATACTAATTTTTAATCCCTTGAAGGCCGCCTCTTATCTAATGCATTTTATAGTTTTTCACAGCTAGAGGGCGTTAGTTAATGTGTGTCATTTAGATAACATTGTGCTCATGCCTGTGGATTTGCATTTTAGGCATTCAGTGCTCTCGCATAAGTAAGTCTGTCAAAAGAACTGAAATAAGGGGGCAGTCTGCAGAGGTTTAGATCACAGAGGTAAAAAGTATATTAATATAACCATGTTGATTATACAAAACTGGGGAATGGTTAGTAATGGGATTATCTATCTTTTTAAACAATAAAAATTCCCGAGTAGACTGTCCCTTTAATTGTTGAAAGGAGTATAGACCTACACAAATTTAGTTTTCACTGCGTTCTTCTAGACGTGCATTTGTTTTGATATGTATGTACGTTCGTAAAGGAAACAGATATGCGGCTTATTTTCAAGAAATTGATATCCGAATGAATGCAGCACGAAATTTAAAGAAAACAAAGAAATAATGATGGTTATTTAGTGGAGAATCTGGGAGCCACCGCGCTTAGCCTCCAATTTGCTCGGATGGGGCTCTGTGAAGAAGAGGAGCAGGTTAGCGCGACTCTCCCGTGCTCTAAAGGTAAGTATAAATCTACAGCTGAACTTTTTCACCTGTGGCTTCAGAAACATTGAAATTGGCTTAACGAAAACGAATGTAAATATTTCACGAACAGTTGGCATTCAATACGTTTTAAAGCCAGATGAATACCAAATAGTTTAGGTACCAAATATATGAAGTGAGTTGAATATTTTAAATGAAAGATTTGGCCAAAACAAAAATTATGGCTGTGCACTTATACTTTTTACAAATAGATTTTTAATTTGAAAATAAATTGTGATGTATTGCTTAAGTTTTTCTATGTATTATGCATAAATAGCAATTGCTTAATAATATGTAACTGGGTCAGAGTTCTATATCTAGTAAATAATGAAAGAACATTATTTTACTAATAAATAAACTTTGTATAGGGAATACATTTTTTTTTTCCATAATATATCACTTTAAGAAAATTCTAAGGTTATAGGATATAGTTCAAAAAACTCTTGAAAACATTTCCTTGTGTATAAAGAACACAATAGTTCTTAGAATCTTAGATAATTCACAGCAATGTATTGTAAAGCAATCTGATATTATCCACAAGAATACAATTTGTGAGCAATTTGTCAGGGTTGATTATCAAATGTTAACACTGAAAAGTCAATTGAGCTTTATTGTCAAGTATGTTGGCATAATGCTAGCGTCTGTAGTATGGCTTTTCTTCTATAATGCATGGATTTTATTCATTAAGCCAAGGTACTTGGGAATGTATAAAATGTGATCATCAAGATTATGCAAATCAAAATGTGATTGCCCTTCACAGAAATCTGCCCAGGAACAATCAAATAATGGAGATTTAGAAGTCATGTCAACTAAGATAATAAGCTCTGAAGGTCAGAAAGCTCGTTAGTTATCTATGCCTCCAAAAGTGTTGAGTATTTTGATAACAAAACATTTTCAGTCCAAAATGAAAATGATTGAAGGGATAGCTGTGGGAAGAGAGAAACTGACAGCAATGAACTTGTCATAATGAGCAGATATTGCTATCCTTTACTCTATAGTGACTCTGGAATATCGTATTATGAGCCTATGAAACTCAGTAAAGCATAATTGAGAATCTGTGCCGTGGTTTTATTCTCTTAAAGGGACACTCAGGTTTTATTAAATTTTCATGATTCAGATACAGCATGTAATTTTAAACAACTTTCCAATTTACTTCCATTAAAAAAAATGTGCACAGTATTTTATATTTACACTTTTTTTGATTTACCAGCTCCTACTGAGCATGTGCAAGAACTCGGACTATACGTTTATGCATTTGTGATTGGCTGATTGCTATCACATTGTACAGGGGGAGTGGAAATATACATAACTTTGAAATGTGTTAGAAAAGAATCTACTACTCATTCGAAATTCAGAGTAAATGCTATTGTATTGTCTTGTTATCTTGCATATGTTGATTATGCAAATCTGCTGTGTTTACTGGTCCTTTAAAAAATATATTTCTGTGCTTTAGAAATTATTATTATATAATGTATGAACTTTGCAATCAATTGCTCTAATGTGCCAATAGAACATGAATTACAACAATTTTCCAATATACATGGTAAAGATCAATAAAATATGTTAATATTTTGTGGATCTTAGTGTATATGTATTCTGTATTGATTACTACAGAATTAATCTTTTACATTCAAGCTAAGATTGAGATGAACACTAATGACAAATTGACTACGATATCTACTAAGGTTGGCATATGTGATGCAAATGTAAATGTTGTTAAGTGTTGCATTTAGCATATGTATGATTGGGTGTTGTTCATATGGTAGAGATAAAGTGAAAATGGTATAAAAAAAATGAGATAGTCGATAGGATGACGTAGGAAATTGGTTAAGTAGATTTAATGGGCAAGGAGACTGGTTATTTTCATTTGTTGATTTTAAAATATTGGTAAGTTTATATTTTAATGTTTAAAAGACATATAATTTTATGTATATTTGTTAACAAAACAACAACATTTTATTAAATAGAAAAGTATTTTGTTTCTTCTTCCTTAGCTGAAGTCGTGTAAAACAAAAACAAAAAATCCCATAAAAGCAGACATTTATTGGCTACAAACTCATATTGCAGTAATGTGATAGGACATCCATTCAACATTTTTCAACTGTGACCTTCTTGCCATGAATATTTTGTGTGGTAGTTTATATACTTACATCATGTTTATTGTTTCTTTAGATACATGTACATTTTATTTTGTTTAGAGAAGCATGGCTCTATTATATCTATTTAACAGAGAGCCTTAGTATAAAACACTAGTAAGTAATAGTAATAATATTAAATGCTGATATGAGTAATTACTAGGAATATAGCTAGATAGATAGAAAGATATGATAGACCTTCAACCTGCACTAATTATATGTTTCCCTGCATTAGGATTGTATACATTCTGCACATGGTATGAGTCCCCAAGTGCTTGGGTCTGCTGCCACTGCATTTACTGCATGAATAGTAGTTCTGCCCCTAAATGGATCTAAAATCATTAACACTAAATACCAACAACAAAACAAAATAAAGCTAGTGTTTTTGTTTTGTTTTTTTGTCAGATCATACTTCGAAGATCAGATAAAAGATGTAAATCTTTCAATGATCTATGTGGAAATATTTAAGACAGAGGTTGCCACAACAGTGCATTACTGGCTGGAAAATAAGTGACAAATTATTATATTTCAAAGTATGTAAATGTACAAGCAGTGATCTTTAATACAGCCTCCCAGATGACTGACAACCTAGTAAAGGTTAATTCCTCAATCCATACCAAAAAGATCTCTGGGAGCTCCAAAAGGGTTAAACAATAATAATAATAAAAAAGGAGCAGCTCAATTTATTGTTGAAAACACAATCTAACAAAATGTATTTAAAATACATCTAGAATAATACAACACCCTTTTCACCAGATTTTGACGGATCATAAACACATGACCACTTAAGTGAAAGCTAATGCTTACCTCTTGCAAAAACATACTCTGTTTTATTGGGTACAAGAGAAGGCCATTGTCATGGTAATCATGTGACACCCACCTGGAAAAGGTCCTTCTAATATGAAAATAATGGACACTCCTCTCCTAGGTGTTGTAATTTAGTGTTTGTGTGCATATATCAATGTTCTAGAGACAATTTCAAAATCACTTGCTTTTTCTGTTGAAATTACTTGATAACCGACAGAACCCCCTCTTTCATATAAAAGGTGGTGTTAGTTTTTTGATATATCATGTGCCAGATTACAAGTGTCGTGTTAATAATAGTGTGGGTCTCGATAAGCAGTATCACTGGATCCCGCTAACATTAGCATGCAACTTGATATTAGAAGTCCATGGTAAATTCAATTTACCAGAATTGGGTTAGCCCAGCCAACATCACTCTGGCGCAACCCATACTTTTCATGGATATTGTGACTATGTTAAATAGCGCTTATAGTTAAAAGTTATAGTTTGGGTTCAAGCGAAACAGCTCTAGAATATTTAGCGTAACGAGATCTGAAATAAAGTGTATTGGATAATTTAATTTTTTTCACTGCTGTGATACTAGGGTGACACATATGCGATAGATAGAAATATAGCTGGTACCTATTGATTGTTACCAGAAAACAAAAAGCACTGTTCTTGGGGGACAATGTAGTGTCTTTCTCCACAAAGGGTATGAAAGTTAAGGATAGCGTACAGTCATCCAGTTCATAGAGGGGAATAATTTTTCCCTTATTTTAATGCTGCCATAGGAAGACTCTTATATTTCCTAGTAGTTAGTTTGGCTCTGATTACAAATAATGCAGTTGGCTTAAACTAAATACTGGAGAAAGCAACATCTGGAAAATATGTAATTCAGTATTATGTTAAAGCATATAGGTTTATTCTTGCCTATAATAGCATTTTTTTTGTAACACATACAGTGAGGCAAGACCTTGTGAGAGGAGTCAAAAAATGTAAATGAGGTCAGTATGATAGACCTGTGGGATATGTTATAGCAGGAAAAGCTCCTAACCTATAATTAACCAAGGCTGTTAATCAAGTTTAACAGGTGTTGACTAATGAAGCGAGACAGGGCATCTGTTGTGACCTGGCTCAATGTATTCTAGTTAATGCCAGTCTCGAGCCAAGATATGCTGGAATGGTCAAATATTGTATTATTTTGGATACGCACAGCAGGTTTTTGATCACTGATCACATTCAATGAATAAAATCCACAAGGAACCAATTTTATAATTTTCTTATATTAACAAGTTTATCAATGCATTATTCATGTTTCCAAGATAGTTTTTTTATTATTTTTTTTACTTCCATTGTCTGACAAAAATATGCAAAATATTTATCTTCTCCTTGACTCCCCAAGATGATTGCAACACAAGAGGTTAAATATGATTTTTTTTTTCTTTTTTAGTGGAAGAATAATAATTATTTACTTGATCTGAACACAGCCTGACACTTCAGGAATACAACATTTTATTCAACTTTTGCCTGTATTATTCACAAAAAAGTGTTATTGTAACAATTTCTCACAATGTTAAAAAGTGCTAATTTAAAGGAACTATATCCCCAGGATTAAAAATTATTTGCAGTATAATTCAGGAATAAAATAAAATATGCATGGGATTATATGTTATATTAATACTGTTTTTTTTTTTTTTGGGGGGGGGGGTCGTCTAATAGAAACAGAAATGAGGACTAATAAGGATGTAAGTCTATATTAACAACAATCATTAAAGGGACATAATACTCATAAGCTGCAGAACTGTAAAGAGCTGACAAGAAAATATCACCTGAACATCTCTATGTAAAGAAGGAAGATATTTTATCTCAAAAATGTATTATCTTACAATAAGTGCTCTATGAGCAGTTATTCTTTAGCTACTGTAAGCTGCATAAAAATAATATCAGCTTCATCAGTGATGATGTCACACTTTGCTTTACTGAGATTTCATGGGATTTCATAGTCTCTCTTGCAAGTCTTAAGACTATCATGCTGATTGGCTGCTTAAAGTTCCTTTACAATGGGATGTGGTTGTCAAGGGCATCTCCAGAGCCCAATTCCAGGTGGGGCAATGTGGCAGATTATCTTGCTTTAACAGAGCCAATAGAAAAGCAAAGTGGCCTATCATCTTTAATATACAATAGATATTGCTCCCCACTCCACTATCCTCCAGCAATAATAAAACCCACGCATTCTTATTTTGTGATTCAGAATAAGCATGCAATTGTCATTTGCCAAAATTACTTTGTTCTTTTGGTATTGTTTATTGAAGGATCAATAATGAACCACTGAAGGTTAGCTGAACACATTGAGCGAGCCAAAGACAAGAAGCAAATAGGTGCAACCACCAATTAACAGCTAGCTCCCAGTAATGCATCCCTGCTCCTGAGCCTACCTAGGTATTTATTTAAATAAAGCATACCAAGAGAATAAAGCAAAACACATTTTAGATTTAGGTATTTAAATTATGGTCCATATGCATAAACACACACTCATACATATATTTATGTATCTATGTGTGTGTATATGTATATATATATATATATATATATATATATATATATATATATATATATATATATATATATATATATATATATATATATATACATACATACTGATACACACACTCATTATCACATATGATAGGGTTACCACCTTTAGCTCAGGCCAAACCTAAACACACTTGATCTGCTCACAGTGCAGCAACATATTTGTTTTGCAGAATATACTCTATGCATACTAACACACATATATATATATATATATATATATATATATATATATATATATATATATATATATATATATATATATATATATATATATATATATATAATTTTGCACATAAACATTCACACTCTCAAAATACTTTCTCACACATATACACTCAATCACTCACAAACATACAATGTTTCTCACATACACACACACTCACTCTCTCACATACACAGACACTTACTCTCACATACACACACCAAGACACTCACTCAAATATACACACACAAAGACACTCAATCTCACAGACACTCTCACATACACACAAAAAGACACTGACATACAAAGACAAACTCACAGAGACACAATCACACAGGCACTCACAGACAAACTCACACACAGTCTACTATGCACTCAACCCTTAGGATGAGGGCATACAGTCCACAAGGCATGCAGACACAAATGACAGCAGACAGCAAGGTTCCAGGGCCCACATACAATCAGACCGAAGGCCAAATATTTATTAGGGTCAGTTGCCTTGGTTACCAAGCAGGTCCCCAAGCATTAGTGGTACTCTGGCATACATATGGTTTACCTCTGTACATGTATATGAATTCTAGCTGTAATTGACTGTTGCCTAACATCAGAAAACAAAAACGGTAAGTGAACTGAACAGTCCAGTTATGTACATCCTGCACACAGGCTGGGGCCACCGAGTGCCCTTTCTATGGGGACCACTCTATTTGCCATTTGAATTTGCGTTATGTGACCAAGATGGTGTATATGTAAACTCTATATTCTTTCCTGGAATCATAATCTAGTAGTAGCATTCAGTGACAAATAGTTATTGGCCTCTGACTATGCACAACAGAGAGGGCTTTTGAAATGTTGAGGTCCTACAGCAGACAAAATCACCACTCTATATGCATGAAACAACACACGCAAACTATATAATACATGCACACTTACAGTAAATACACACATGCACTGCACACGTCTGATTCACTTTAATACCCTCAGCATCCTCACTTTTTTATAAATACCAATAAGGGCCAAAATGTGCCTACAGCACTTATTCACTAATTTATAAAAAAAAAAAATTAGTTCAGAGTGTGTGTATGTATGTATATGTGTGTGTATTTATATATAGATAGATAGATATATATATTTAAAAAAAAATAATATATATATATATACATATATATATATTGTGTGTGTGTGTATATATATATATATATATATATATATATATATTTATATAATCAAATTAGCAGCAGGGAACCAGCACTCCATAAACTCCAACCGCCGGGGTGCACTTCTAAAAGTCTAGACAATCCCAAATAGCAGGGAAGGCACTCTCCGTTTACAAACCTATCACCTGTTTGACGGTATCACACTATGTCTGTTTTTTTCTTATATCCCTAATTGTGCATACGAGAGAGAGAAAGGGAAGGAAAACCGACATGGTGATCAAGATAAAGCAGAGGAATGGAAATCAGCGTTTATGATAAGAGGAGGGTTCCATTTGACCTGAGGAAATCGCTTCCAGACCGGGTTTCTTCCAGTACTCACCACTTACCTCATATGATTGGGGGTCCAGAAGTAAGTAGACTGTGAGACTTATTGAGGATAAAAAGTTTGGAGGGTCTTTACTGTTTACGTTGGAACATCCTTTAATCTGAAGAATGAATATTCTGCATTGGTGCAAATTCTAAATGGACATTTAACTCTGTATTTTCCCTAATATATCTTTCTCTTGGACTGTATATACACATATAAATTTTTTTCAGGGGTAAATTGTGTGTACACATTAATCTGTAATTACGTCTGACGGTTCATTAATATGAATATCAGGGTATTATATTGCACTCCGCTTCTCATCTGGTACTAACCAATACTTATTGCTGTTCTAGTGTGACCAGTATTATTGTGCAAGAATATATGAATTAATATATATTCTTCATATATATCCTATTCATACGAGTAATCACACCATATATCAGAGTGGGTTGAAAACGAATCCAACTAGACTCAACTTCCATTGAAAGCTTTCTATATTTTTTATATATATTTTTTTTCGTGTATAATAGTATAAGTCCATACACATTGCATACCTTATTCCAGTATAGGAAATCGTATTCCACACTCCATATACCTTATATATGATACAAAATATATTCTAAACGATCAGGGTTCAGCGCTGTGTAGTTCACTTACACTTTCTTTTCTAATACTATCCAGTGTGCAGACATTAGAGGGTAATTTCTGCACACCTCTTTTAGAGTTAACTCCAGCAGCTTCTCCCTGTAAACTTTAAACAAACACTTTTGCTCCTCCAGTTCAGTTTTTTTGCTTCTTGCAATTACTGTTCTTCCCAAATCCCTTTTTCTAACATATATATATATATATATATATATATATATATATATATATATATATATATATATATATACACACAGAGAGAAATGCACTCACAGGAACGAGCAACCAGCTCAATACCATTGTTAGCCTGTTCTATGGCGATTTACCACCTGGGTGCAACTTCTTTTAGCCCAGCAATGCTTTTCACAGAGTAGAACTTTCCTGTAGTATATCAGTCTGATCCCGCCTATTACGAAATACCAGGCAATTCCTCTCTGAACAAGGAACACAGCAACCCCAGACGATCGTTTCGGCCTTCATTGGGCCTCCTCAGTGAGGTGTAGCAGTATTCCTCTAAGCACAATGAGCAAGGAGTCCACGTCTGGTTTCCCCTTTTTCCCATAGGGAGACTAAATACACACAGAGAGAAATGCACTCACAGGAACGAACAACCAGCTCAATACCATTGTTAGCCTGTTCTATGGCGATTTATCACCTGGGTGCAACTTCTTTTAGCCCAGGCGGGATCAGACTGATATACTACAGGAAAGTTCTTCTCTGTGAAAAGCATTACTGGGCTAAAAAGCTACACCCAGGTGGTAAATCGCCATAGAACAGGCTAACAATTGTATTGAGCCAGTTGTTCGTTCCTGTGAGTGCACTTCTCTCTGTATGTATTTAGTCTCCCTATGGGAAAAAGGGGCAACCAGACGTGGACTCCTTGCTCAGTGTGCTTAGAGGAATATGGCTACACCTCACTGACGAGGCCCAATGAAGGCTGAAACGATCATCTGGGGTTGCTGTGTTCCTTGTTCAGAGAGGAATTGCCTGGTATTTCGGTGCTGGACTGACTGTAATAGGCGGGATCAGACTGATATACTACAGGAAAGTTCTTCTCTGTGAAAAGCATTACTGGGCTAAAAAGCTGCACCCAGGTGGTAAATCGCCATAGAACAGGCTAACAATTGTATTGAGCCAGTTGTTCGTTCCTGTGAGTGCACTTCTCTCTGTATGTATTTAGTCTCCCTATGGGAAAAAGGGGCAACCAGACGTGGACTCCTTGCTCAGTGTGCTTAGAGGAATATGGCTACACCTCACTGACGAGGCCCAATGAAGGCTGAAACGATCGTCTAGGGTTGCTGTGTTCCTTGTTCAGAGAGAAATTGCCTGGTATTTCGGTGCTGGACTGACCGTAATAGGCGGGATCAGACTGATATACTACAGGAAAGTTCTTCTCTGTGAAAAGCATTACTGGGCTAAAAAGCTGCACCCAGGTGGTAAATCGCCATAGAACAGGCTAACAATTGTATTGAGCCAGTTGTTCGTTCCTGTGAGTGCACTTCTCTCTGTATGTATTTAGTCTCCCTATGGGAAAAAGGGGCAACCAGACGTGGACTCCTTGCTCAGTGTGCTTAGAGGAATATGGCTACACCTCACTGACGAGGCCCAATGAAGGCTGAAACGATCGTCTGGGGTTGCTGTGTTCCTTGTTCAGAGAGGAATTGCCTGGTATTTCGGTGCTGGACTGACCGTAATAGGCGGGATCAGACTGATATACTACAGGAAAGTTCTTCTCTGTGAAAAGCATTACTGGGCTAAAAAGCTGCACCCAGGTGGTAAATTGCCATAGAACAGGCTAACAATTGTATTGAGCCAGTTGTTCGTTCCTGTGAGTGCACTTCTCTCTGTATGTATTTAGTCTCCCTATGGGGAAAAGGGGCAACCAGACGTGGACTCCTTGCTCAGTGTGCTTAGAGGAATATGGCTACACCTCACTGACGAGGCCCAATGAAGGCTGAAACGATTGTCTGGGGTTGCTGTTTTCCTTGTTCAGAGAGGAATTGCCTGGTATTTCAGTGCTGGACTGACCGTAATAGGCGGGATCAGACTGATATACTACAGGAAAGTTCTTCTCTGTGAAAAGCATTACTGGGCTAAAAAGCTGCACCCAGGTGGTAAATCGCCATAGAACAGGCTAGCAATTGTATTGAGCCAGTTGTTCGTTCCTGTGAGTGCACTTCTCTCTGTATGTATTTAGTCTCCCTATGGGAAAAAGGGGCAACCAGACGTGGACTCCTTACTCAGTGTGCTTAGAGGAATATGGCTACACCTCACTGACGAGGCCCAATGAAGGCTGAAACGATCGTCTGGGGTTGCTGTGTTCCTTGTTCAGAGAGGAATTGCCTGGTATTTCGGTGCTGGACTGACTGTAATAGGCGGGATCAGACTGATATACTACAGGAAAGTTCTTCTCTGTGAAAAGTATTACTATGCTAAAAAGCTGCACCCAGGTGGTAAATCGCCATAGAACAGGCTAACAATTGTATTGAGCCAGTTGTTCGTTCCTGTGAGTGCACTTCTCTCTGTATGTGTGTGTATATATATATATATATATATATATATATATATATATATATATATATTCACACAAAGAAGAAAGAGGGCACCGCCACCTCCTAGTGCAGTAAAATTAAAAAAAAGCATTAGGTGAAGACAATATATTCACAAACTGTGCAGCAAATGTGCTTATTATTGCCTGCTTGGATCTCTCTGTGTCCCAGCTAACTGATTCCAGGTATGCAGTCAATTACTCACTGCCTTTCCAAAGACAGAGATTCGTAGATGTGAAACATAAACAGCATTGAGAATAGAAAATACTATTTATTTCAAACTTTAAAATAATCAGAGTAAATAAACAGTAATTGCTCTTAAAACGCGTTTCTCAGCTGCTTTCGCTATTTAATCAGGCATATTCTGCTCGTTTCTCACATCTACTTAATAAAGAAAGGTAGGACAAATCAAGAGGTCAAACTTACACGTCCTTAACCCTATCAGTACCTAACCTTTTGACCATCTGACACATCATATATCTAAATTTCACTCTCACCATGTGTCTAAAGCATCATATATCTAAATAACATTATCACTATGTGTAAAAAACATCCCAAATAATAATGCTAAACGGTTGTCAGTAGTAATGACATACAGTAGTTATAGAGCGTAGGTGTCATAACCTAATAATCCACAATATATAGATGTCAATTAATAAATCTTACAATATTGTTGTATTGTCCCCAAACATCGAGGGAATCCAAAAAGTTGACAATAAAAATGATTGTCAGAGATCCTCCACATCCACTGAGATATCAACCATGATGTATAGCCGAGAAATAAACTTACATTTTATTTACTAATGGAAAAACATCTAAACATTGCTAACCTCGGTCTTGTCTATTGTGCTGACTGTTTCATTGGATGGTGTTTTGCAACCAATCATAATTGTCATAAATGATGTCATCTCCCTAAATACATAAATACTATGTTGCTATACAATATTTATAATGATACTGTGTCCTATTAGTAATCTGGTGAAACAGCAATTTAAATTATATTTAATCACATGAATAACTATAATAATGTGAGTGATATACAAGTCTGTGTGAAATTTCAATTACGCTTCTTATATGCTGTGATCAACACAAATAATTTTTATGACCCACCTGTGATGTAATTTACCTATCAACTATTCAGATAGGGCATTCAATTTTAAACAACTTTCCAATTTACTTTTATCATAACATTTGCTTTGTTCCCTTGGTATTCTTTGTTGAAAGCTAAACCTAGGATGAATCATAGGCTAATTTCTAAGGCTTTGAAGGCCTCCTCTTATCTCAATGCATTATGACAGTTTTTCACAGTTAGAAACTGCATGTCATATAGGTAATATAGGTAATATTTTTTTAAGTAAAAGAAGAGATGAAATGCATCGTGATTAATATCTTATTTGTTTTTGTGCTGAATGAATCATAAAATTAAGTATTCCCGCCATCAATGCTTTAAAGTTATCAACAGATTGCTGATCCTCACAGCTTTTTTGACACACGCGTGTTAAGCCTTATTTTTTGTAAATGTAAAAGTCGGATGTGCAATTTTGGTAGCAAAGTTCAGTGGACGTATTGAAACCGCTGATTGTCTAAATGAAGCTTTGATAAATGGTGCCCAATATTTCAGATAAATTATTGCCTCAATGTAATGGGAGCTTAGATGTTACATTGAGGCAATAATTTGTTTAAAATAAGATTTCAATTTTACAATCTAATGAAGATTGGGAGCTTGATTTAAATTTTTCCCCATTTTTAGTTATTTGAATGAAAGTTTATTTCATTCGTATTAAAGGAGTAATGGAAATGGTGCTTATATTTAGATAGATATAAGGAGCAACATTACAGGGGGTGATATCTTCATCTACCACGCCCCATGCATCTATGATACATTTTATTTTTTATATTGCTATGCATATATAAAACTACGCTGCGCTAGAAATTCTTTTCTTGTGCTCGTCAGGTTGGGCTGATATTATGAGTTGAAAGTAAACTGTTTTCGTTTGTGCATTATCCCAAAGAGCGCAAAAAGCCGAAATTAGAAAATTGCGTGCATGTTCACGTATTCTCCTGTTAAAGTCAATGGAGCAAAAAAGTGGAAAGAAAAACCCCACTTTACTAGCGTGCATATTCTCATGGGCAGTAATTTATAACCTTAGTACCGCCTCCCATCATAGAGTTGTGACCAGAGTGCTATATATTTATTCTTTTTCTTTTGTTTTCATTTCTTGAGTAAATTTAACAGCACCACTCTTTATTCTTCAGGAGATAAGGTGTCATAATGTATGTTTAAGGGAGAGAGCCCTAGGTAGTGCAATTGAGTTTGATTTGATTTTCACAGTGGTGGGATTCAGCCATTTCTAACCAGTTCCTAAAATTTCCCAGGTTCTCAAGAACCGCTGTTTAGGGGGTGACATCATCCTTAAAGGGATAGTGTGCGGTAAAATTGTTTTTGCCATAATATGTTTCCAATTTATTGTTTTACCCAACATACAGAAAATACAATATATGACAAATTGCTCTTTTAGGCTTATTTCGATCAAAGCATGGTACAGTCTTGTAATTTGATATAGAAAACGGTTTTTAAGGAGTTAAAATAGTGAGGCTGAAAGTCTAATGGTTCGGACATCACAGCAAAAACGTCCTAACTTTTTGTATTATAGAGAAGTTAGATAAGCAACCACAAAAAAACAGCAGGCGCAAATCACCTAAGTGTAGTATTTATTGTAAACAGCTAAAATGCACAAGTAAAATCACACTTAATAAAATAGTGAAATAAGAGCATTTCAGTGTGCAGTGGTGTTGGAACACCTCACCTGGTACCAATCTATGAAGGACGGCAGCGTCAGTTGTGCTTTTTAGCTGTTTACAATAAATACTACACTTAGAGTATTTGTGTTGCTGTTTCTTGTGCTTGCTTATAGTAAAAAGAGTTACATTAAAAACCCCTATTTTAGAAAGAAGCGTGGACTCAAGTGAATAGATTGTACCTACAACACATTTGGCTTCTATCTTACCCTATAGAAGGATGACACATCTGCGGATTTATCACAATCTCCCCAGTGGAATGACAGGGGGACTTTGTACCAAGATCTGTACCTTGAATTATCATGTTTAATTTATATCACAAGTAACATATTTGGCTACATTACAAGTGGAGCCATAAATATTGCTTATGAGTAATATAAAATATAATATAATAACATCCACTGAGTAATACCAGAGCATGCTAATGTGCACTGGTATTACAAGTTAATCTCAATGCAGATGGGAGTTTGCGTTCGCATTGCTAGGAAGCATTGCGCTCACGAGAGCACACTTTCATACGCTCCAAGGAGAGCCTTGTTCTGATGCTGCCAAAGAGGGCATCCGAACCTAAGCGCAAGCAAAGAGGGTAAGCAAATGTAGTATATATATATATATATATATATATATATATATATATATATATATATATATATATATATATGTGTGTGTTAATATGTGTATATACTAATATTTACACACAAATATATATGGAGAAAAGAGAAAGGGGGCATCTCTTAGTTTGTTATGATGAATCTCAATCGATGTGGAAAGGAGTAAAATACACTCACCCAATGTGATGGCACCCCGTATCAGAATAGGGTGCAAATGAGCTGGCCAACACTCTCAGTTGTTAGTACACTGATCACAGGTGCTCTGTCAAATGATCTCCGCAGGATTTTTACACCTGGAGGTGTTCACTGGGTCAGTAGCAGGAAGCGGGTAGTTCCCAGGTCCGTACAAAGGACCGCTCGATACAAAGTGCTGACGGGTAGGAAAATGTTTGTGAAGTAGAAGGGGATGTGGATATAAATGATATATAATCCATAGGATAATCTTATAAAACTGTTAACATGATACTATAATGGGAACATGAGAAGGTGAAAATGGTATAATAATGACAAGGAATGTGATTTCATTATTTGAAAGCTGCCACGTCAATGTTGGCATTGAGTCCCAAAGGTGATAATGTCTTAAACTTGAAAATTCAGAAGGTTTCTCGTTGTGTAAGTCTTAGGAGTCTATTATAATAATTTGATTATAATCAATATGTAGACATTTGTAAATGTGGGCATTACTTGCATGAACCGTCAAACAGGGGTTGGGGATACTATGTTTAATTTTTCCTTTTTGGCAGTTCTTGCAATTTTGAAAGTTTTCACCCCAACGGGTGCATATATCTTCCTAAAGGTGCGGCCTACATATTGTAGGCCACGCAAACATTCTATTAAAAAAACAACAAAGTTAGAATCACAATTGAAAAAAACTTAAATGGGAAATTTTTCTCCAGTTACTGTAGATATAAATGATTTCTCCTTGGAACATATATATTTGCAGGAGTTGTAACGTCTTTTTCCACATTTGTATACCCCTTTTAGTCAGAAGAGCCCACTTTTTGTTTGTTTACTATTCTTTTGTTGGAAATTAACATGTTTGACTCTCTTGCTTGGCGCTAATCTGTTTGTGAGTGTAGGAGCTCTTCTATAAACTATGCTGGGTTTTTCATTCACCAAACTTCACAAAATGGGATTTCTCTTTTTGATGTACCAATGTATATACAGTATGTTTCTAATTCTGTGGTGATTACTATTGTATAGTGTCACAAACATAGGGACTGATTCACTTTTTAAACTTTTCTTGGATTTGTTTTCTCTGTTGAAGAGGGATGATCTATCTAAGACTTTTGCTTTCTCTAGAGCTTGGTCTAGTAGATAAGTGGGATAGCCTTTTTCGAGAAATCTGTCATATAAGACCAAACTTTGTTCTAAAAACATGTATATATTGGTACATTTTTTTCTAATTCGTATGAATTGACTGTATGGAATGTTTTTAATCCAACTCTTCTGGTGATTACTGGAATATTCTAGATAACTGTTGCTATCTACTTCTTTGAAATATGTTTTGGATTCTAAGTTATGGGAAGAGTCCCAATTCAAAACAAGATCCAAAAATTCAATAGAAAAAGTGTGTATATTAGCCGTAAAAGAAATTCCTAAATCATTACAATTGATATGTTCTACAAAAGCGTGGGCTGTTGTTAAATCACATCCCAAATGAAAATCAAATCATCAATATATCAGCCATAGTAGACCAGGTTGGCCCCCAGCTGACATCTTTATATATGTTTGTCTTCAAAAAAATGATAAAAAGGTTAGCATAGCTGGGGGCGAATCTGGTCCCCATGGCCGTGCCTCTAGTCTGGAAATAAAAACGATCTTGGAAAATAAAATAATTGTGTGTCAAGATATATTCAATACTTTCAAGAATGAAAGCCTTTTGTAAATTGGGCATAAATGGATCCTTCTCTAAAAAATGTGAAGTGGCTAAAAAAAATTAAACTGTGTGTGATGTTGGAATACAATGAGCTCACATCACACGTAATCCACAATCATTTTTGATCATAGTTTTTGATGTTCCCTATTTTTTTGTAAAATATGTTTAATATCCTTAATATATGATGGCAAAGTAACTACAAATTTTTGTAGAAATTGATCAATGTAATATGATAAGTTGTATGTAAGATTCCCAATACCTGCAATAATGGGACGGCCAGGGGGGTTTGGGTATTCTTATGCACCTTAGGTCGATGGTAATAGTGTGCAACACTGGGATTAGATGTTCTCAAAAAATCTCTCTCATTCTTATTAAGAATGCCCAAGTAAGTACCCTTATCAATGAGAGTCTGATATGTTATTAGGAAACTATCTGTGGGATCCTTGTCTAGAATTTTGTAGTATTCTCCATCCCCTAAAATTCTCTCTGCTTCCTGTAAATAATCTTGGATATTCTAAATGATGATCCCACCTCCTTTGCCTGTATCGTGGATGATAATGTTGGAATTTTTCTGTTAATTTAATAAGGCTCTGTTTTTCACCAAGGCTCATATAATAATTATTTTTATTGTTGGCCTTTTTTTTTTAATCTTCCATTACCAGGTTTTGATATAATTAAATAAAATGGTTAGATGAAATATTGTGGTTGAAATTTGACTTTTTCTTAACAGAGGTATGTATATAGTCGCCACAGATATAAGATGTTCAAAATTCACGTCTGAGAATATACAATCATTTTTTTTATCAGATGGCATTGGATCTTTGGAGATTAATTGACAGTCAGCTGAGTCTATTTTGTTCTGTTTGAGTTTTTTAGCTGCAAAATATTTTTGTAATGTTAGTTTCTGAGTGACGTTATTTACATCTACAAATATATCGAAAATCTTATGAGGATTGGGTGGGCAGAAAGATAAACCCCTTTTTAAAACTTTTTTCATCTAGAGTAAGAGAATGAGATAAGTTGAAGATGCCCTTGTCTAATTTCTAGGCAGCAAGGGCTCTACCTCTAGAGCCTCGTTTTCTTTGTGATAGGGCTTGAAGCAAAATATTACTTTGTTCCAGATATACAACCTTTCAATTTTCCAGAGGTAGTCCCTGTAGAATTTAGCCCTGAAATTCAAACTCAAATAAGTATGCCTGCTGAACCCCAGAAAACTTCTCAGTCAGAATCTTGTGCCAAAATTCCTCTGCATCTACCTGAGAGTGGCATATTTCAGTACACTCCACCTTCTCCAAGTTCTTCTGTTACTGCATCTAAGAAAATGTTTTCCTTGGAGATACTTCGCATCTACCTACATTTTCTACTATATCTGTTCCCTGTACAGGAATTCCTGATACTGAACCGTGTGAGGATATTATTGAACCTAGCTCCCAAGTGGAAGTTCTTGACCCTGAATCATGTACTAAAGTTATTGAACCTAGTCCCAAAGTGGACATTCTATACCCTGAAACATGTACTAAAGTTTTTCAACAAGATTCCCCAGTGGCCATTCCTGTACCTGTTTTCCCATGATGATACTACTAAACCTTGCATTAAGGTGGACTCTCCTGTTTTTGACCCTGGTATTGGTATTTCTTTATTTAACCCAGAAATGGGTGTAATAATACTTGATCCTGAAGCTAGCCATGCCCTCTGCTCAGAAGTGAGTATGGTTCTTGGCTCAAAAGTGGGTCTTGTAAATTCTTCGTTTGTGAACCCTGGAGAAAGCCTTGCCCTCTGCTCAGAAGAGAGTAGGGTTCCTGGCTCTAAAGTGGGTTCTTTTTCTATAGTTGAACCCGATCCCAGTACAAGTATCTCAGCAACTGTCCCAAATTTGGACACTGATGTTTCTAACCCTAATGAGGGCATACCAGTCTTCAAGCCTCTTGTCCATGAACAAAGCCTTGACATTAATACACCTGTCCTCGGTTCTTCTGTCCTCAAACTTTGCTCTGGTGTGGGCTTTCCTGAACCATGCCCTGGAGTGGGCATTTCTGTACCTAATCCTACTGAGGATATTCCTGAACCTTGCCCTGGCATGGGCATTACTGTACCTGATCCTACTGAGGATATTCCTGAACCTTGCCCTGGCATGGGCATTCCTTTAACTGATCTTTCTGAGGATATTCCTGAACCTTGCCCTGGTGTTGGCATTCCTTTACCTGATCTTAGTGAGGACCTTCCTGAACCTAGCCCCATAATAGGTATTCCTATACCTGACCCTAGTGAGGACACTCTTGGTTTCTGAATCCAGTAAAGAAAAAGCTATAGCCACTTCTTATAAAATATGCTACACTGTATTTTAGGGGCTTAAATTAACCAGAGATCTGATCTTTGGTTAATTTTATAAGCGCTAATTGCAAGCTCACAGTAGCCATAACCAGCTACTTGTAATGGCTGGTTATTGCAAATTTGCTAGTTTGTGGGCACGGGATAAATTAGCAACCCACGTGTAATCTAGCCCTTTGTACTTTAGTATCTTCATTTTTATGTGCTCCATTTAACTTTCATATTATATTGCACCATAAGAATCTAGATCAAAGTGACAAGGCCAATGGGCTTTTGTTAAGAAATCTATTGTTTATCATTTGCATACTACCTTCAAACTTTGTATTTCCAGTAGGTGGAAGCTACTTAGTACTGACTCACACAAGCACTGGTATTGGCTTTCAGAGAAATTAGAGAACATGTTGCTAAAATTTCTAAATCCCACCAATGATTTTACATTTATATATGTCATAAGATCAAACAAAGAAAATGTAGTATCTAATAAATCACAACTTGGTTTTACCTGAAAAATATAATCTAGAGCTGTAAAAAAATTAAACTTAAAGGGACAGTCTACTCCAGAATTTGTATTGTTTATAAAGATAGGTAATCCCATTCCCCAGTTTTGCATAACCAACACGGTTATATTAATATACTTTTTGGGGTCGATCCGATAAAAATCGTTGCCCGCAAAAGCCGGCGACGCCAATATTTGCGCGGGTTTGGTATCCTATATACGGCGTAACCTAGAAGTTACGCGCGTATATTTCTGCCGTCGCCCGTAGTTTTTTGGGCTATAGGCAGGTATACCAAACCTGCGCAGTTTGGTATCCAATATGCAGCGTAAGGACTTACGTGGCGAAAATGGAGAAAACTTACTCCATTTTCACCTCGCCACAAAAAGCAGCCGTAAGAAGCCTTACGCTGACTATTGGAGCCCCGTAACTCCCTAAACTGGCTGCTAAAATAAACCTAACACCTAACGCATGCGCAATGTCTATCTCCCTGTCAACCGCGATCTGCTAAAATAAACCTAACACCTAACGCATGCGCAATGTCTATCTCCCTGTCAACCGCGATCTTCTAAAATAAACCTAACACCTAACGCATGCGCAATGTCTATCTACCTGTCAACCGCGATCCCCCGCCCCCGAAATCCCTAATAAAGTTATTAACCCCTAAACCGCCGCTCACGGACCCCGCCGCCATCTACATAAACTAACCCCCTACTGTGAGCCCCTAAAACCGCCGCCATCTACCTTATCTATCCCCTAATCTGACCCCTTACACCGCCGCCACCTATATAAAAATTATTAACCCCTAACCTAATCCCCCTATACCGCCTCCAGCTATATTCATATTATTAACCCCTAATGTAAGCCACTTACACCGCCGCCATCTCTATTAAAATGATTAACCCCTTATTTAATCTACCTACCCCGCCGCCAGCTATATTATCTATATTAACCCTAAGTATATTATAGTTAATATAGGTATTACATTATATATATTAACTATATTAACCCTAATTATATTAGGGTTAATATAGTTACTATAGTATTTATATTAACTATATTAACTCTATCTAACCCTAACACCCCTAACTAAATTTATATTAAATTAATCTAATTCATTTATAAACTAAAATGTTCCTATTTAAATCTAAATACTTACCTATAACATAAACCCTAAGATAGCTACAATATAATTAAATATTAACCCTAACATAGCTACAATGTAATTATTATTTTACAGGTAAATTGTTAATTATTTTAACTAGGTATAATAGCTATTAAATAGTTATTAACTATTTAATATCTACCTAGTTAAAATAATTACCCAATTACCTGTAAAATAAATCCTAACCTAAGTTACAAATACACCTACACTATCAATAAATTAAATAAACTACAAACATCTATCTAAAAATACAATTAAATTAACTAAACTAAATTACAAAAAAAAAAAAACACTAAATTACAAAAAAAAAAAAAAAAATTACAAGATTTTTAAGGTAATTACACCTATTCTAAGTTCCCTAATAAAATAATAAACCCCCAAAATAAAAAAATTTCCTGCCCTATTCTAAATTAAACAAATTTCAAAGCTCTTTACCTTACCAGCCCTTAAAAGGGCCTTTTGTGGGGCATGCCCCAAAGAATTCAGCTCTTTTGCATACAAATACAATACCCCCCCCCCCCATTACAACCCACCACCCACATACCCCTATTCTAAAACCACCCAAACCCCCCTTAAAAAAGCCTAACACTACCCCCCTGAAGATCTCCCTACCTTGTCTTCACCACACCGGGCCGAACTCCTGATCCGATCTGGGCGATGTCTTCCTCCAAGCGGCAAAGAAGAATTCTTCCTCCGGCAACGTCTTCCTCCAAGCGGCAGCAAAGTCTTCATTCTTCCGGTGGCATCTTCAATCTTCTTTCTTCGCTCCGCCGCCGCGGAGCGAAGAAAGAAGATTGAAGATGCCACCGGAAGAATGAAGACTTTGCTGCCGCTTGGAGGAAGACGTCGCCGGAGGAAGAATTCTTCTTTGCCGCTTGGAGGAAGACGTCGCCGGAGGAAGAATTCTTCTTTGCCGCTTGGAGGAAGACATCGCCCGGATCGGATCAGGAGTTCAGCCCGGTGTGGTGAAGACAAGGTAGGGAGATCTTCAGGGGGGTAGTGTTAGGCTTTTTTAAGGGGGGTTTGGGTGGTTTTAGAATAGGGGTATGTGGGTGGTGGATTGTAATGGGGGGGGGGTATTGTATTTGTTTGCAAAAGAGCTGAATTCTTTGGGGCATGCCCCACAAAAGGCCCTTTTAAGGGCTGGTAAGGTAAAGAGCTTTGAAATTTGTTTAATTTAGAATAGGGCAGGGAATTTTTTTTATTTTGGGGGTTTATTATTTTATTAGGGGGCTTAGAATAGGTGTAATTAGCTTAAAAATCTTGTAATCTTTTTTTATTTTTTGTAATTTAGTGTTTTTTTTTTTTTGTAATTTAGTTTAGTTAATTTAATTGTATTTTTAGATAGATGTTTGTAGTTTATTTAATTTATTGATAGTGTAGGTGTATTTGTAACTTAGGTTAGGATTTATTTTACAGGTAATTGGGTAATTATTTTAACTAGGTAGATATTAAATAGTTAATAACTATTTAATAGCTATTATACCTAGTTAAAATAATTAACAATTTACCTGTAAAATAAATATTAACCCTAACATAGCTACAATGTAATTATTAATTATATTGTAGCTATCTTAGGGTTTATTTTATAGGTAAGTATTTAGATTTAAATAGGAATATTTTAGTTTATAAAGGAATTAGATTAATTTAATATAAATTTAGTTAGGGGTGTTAGGGTTAGATAGAGTTAATATAGTTAATATAAATACTATAGTAACTATATTAACTATATTAACCCTAATATAATTAGGGTTAATATAATTAATATATATAATGTAATACCTATATTAACTATAATATACTTAGGGTTAACATAGATAATATAGCTGGCGGCGGGGTAGGTAGATTAAATTAGGGGTTAATCATTTTAATAGAGATGGCGGCGGTGTAAGGGGCTTACATTGGGGGTTAATAATTTTAATATAGATGGCGGCGGTGTTAGGGGCTCACTTTAGGGGGTTATAGATATAATATAGCTGGCGGCGGGGTACGGGAGCGGCGGTTTAGGGGTTAATAACTTTATTAGGTTGCGGCGGGGTACGGGAGCGGCGGTTTAGGGGTTAATAGCTTTTTTATTGTTAGGATAGTGAGGGGGGATAGCGGATAGAGGGATAGACGTGTCGGGCTATGTTAGGGAGGCGTGTTAGACTTGTCGGGCTATGTTAGGGAGGCGTGTTAGACAGTGCGGGTGTTTTAGACTTTAGTCAGGTTTTATAGGCGCCGGCAGTTTCTAACGTGCGCAAGTCACTGGCGACGCCAGAAATTTGTACTTACGCAGATTTCTGGACATCGCTGGTTTGTCAGACTTACGGCACGTTAGCATCTGACGGCGACTTATATGGGATAGCTCGAGTTGCGAGCTAAAACTGCGGGCGACGCCGGTTCCCTCGCTTGCGCCGCAAACTGCGATCTATATCGGATCGTGCCCCTTATCTCTGTGATTACCTTGTATCTAAGCCTCTGCAGACTGCAGCCTTATTTTAGTCCTTATGACAGACTTGCATTTTAGAAAAAAAAAGGGGGGTAAATTAAAAAGCGCTAGAGTTAATAGCCCCTAAGCCTCTAATCCCTACTATCTTCTTCCTAGATAGTGAATAATTTGAAGGAGATGGGGAGGTGGAAATGAGGCGCTACTAGGGGTTAAAAGTACTATGGATAAAGTGATATCTTACTATTATATTAGTGTGTATTTAGAGAGTTAAAGGCTTGTAGATGTTGAAATCACATCAGATTAGATAATTAGCGACAGGTGTAAAACATTTACATCTTGTCACTAGTTCTTTAGTGATTTCAACATTTACAAGATCTGTATAACATAAATAAACAACAATTTATTACAAATGTAACCCTGTTAATAGAAAAGCACAAATCTTAGTGCTATAAAATGGGCATGTAAAATATACAATAAAAATTATAAAATACCTAAGTGTTGCAACACTGATTCATAAATTCAAGTTATTTTGATTAGCACAAAAAACAGTAGGTTTTCTGAGTGGGGACTTTTCTAAAGTATACCAAGGGTTAAACCACAAAAACTGTTACAGAAGTTATATGAGCGGTGATACAATGTATCAGATAAAAGTCAATCCTTGCAATGATGCCGTTAGGGATATATATCATGCAGTTACTTTCAGGTTATAATCCCATATGCAGCAATATTAGCTGTGTAGTGGAGTATTAGTGGCAAATATCAGATGACAATGGTATTCACATTTGTAAATGAACAGGAATGCTTGTAATTTAAAGTCAGTTCACTGAATATTCCATTTGGGTAAGGGTTATTAGTGTAAATGTTCTTACCCTTATTTGAAGATGAATCCAGCTAACCTTATTTGCAGCGTTCTGCCTTATTCCCCAGCGCTTGCCGCATCTATTTACTCCGTATTTCCGGGCGGTCAATTGCCCTATGACCTGAGTCCCCATCTGGATCCTCTGTGCCCGTAAACGTAAGGACAGACACCTCAAGTTGTAGTCTTTTTTTTATATACTTGCGCAAGTTATTACTTGAAGTCTTTCTTGCACTTTAGTACTGAACGTACGCAGGTAATTCTCCGTTCTCCTTCTGGTGTAATAGAAAGTCACACTCCCATCGACATGTTTCGCCAGGTGTTCTGGCTTTTTCAAGATCCATTGCATTTTAGCCAATCAGTGCTGATTCACTGGAGTGAGCACACTGTTATCTATATGGCACACATGAACTAGCACTGTCTAGCTGTAAAAAACTGTCAAAAGTCACTGAGATAAGGGAAGGCTTTAAAGGGCTTAGAAATTGACATATGAGCCTACCTAGGTTTAGCTTTCAACAAAGAATACCAAAGGAACAAAGCAAATTTGATGATAAAAGTAAATTAGAAAGTTATTTAAAATTGCATGCCCTATCTGAATCATGGAAGTTTAATTTTGACTTGACTGCCCCTTTAAGTACAGGGCATCCACAAAAATGTCATGGTGTTTGCAAAAAATAAAAGATAAAACAAATTATGATGTCTGAATAAAATTGTATCACTGGAAATATGTGCAGTTAGAGATAACAGCTTGTTCTAAGTTATTGAAGTGCACAATTTAAAAAAACAAAAAAAAAACAAATAGTTGCTCATTCGCATAAAACGGATGCTTATGCTAGATAGATATACTGACTAAAATTATGGGGGGGGGGATCTTTTTTACTCTAACCCCAACACGCACATCTATGATAAAAAAATTATATTGATATACATATACTGTATATGGTTTCAAAAAAATATGTATGGTGCTCTACTGCTAAAATTGACTTTAAATGGACATTTAAACTTTCATGATTTAGATAGAGCATGCAATTTTAAACAACTTTCCAATTTACTTCTATTAACAGAATGTGCACAATCTTTTTATATTTATACTTTTTGAGTCACCAGCTCCTACTGAGCATGTGCAAGAATTCACAGAATATACATATACGCATTTGTGATTGGCTGATGGCTGTCACATGATACAGGAAGAGTGGAAATAGACTTAACTATGACATTTGTCAGAAAAAAAAATCTACTACTCATTTGAAGTTCAGACTAAGAGGCATATTTAAAAAATGTCTTGCGGACCTGATCCGACAGTGCGAATCAGGTCCGCAAGATATCGCTGAATGCGGAGAGCAATACTCTCTCCGCATTTAACATTGCACCAGCAGCTCACAAGAGCTGCTGGTGCAACGTCGCCCCCTGCAGACTCGCGGCCAATGGACCGCCAGCAAGGAGCTGTCAATCAACCCGATCATACTCGATCGGGTTGAATTGGTGTGATTCCTGTCCGCTGCTTCATAACTGCTGTTTCTGGCGAGTCTGAAGACTCGTCAGAAACACGGGCCATCAAGCTCCTTTCGAAGCTTGATAGATAGACCCCTAAGTGCTATTGCATTGTCTTTTTATCTCACATGTGTTGATTATGCAAATGTACTCTATTTACTGGTACTTTAAGTATAGTCAAACCATGAAATGCTGGAAGAATGAAATGAAGGCTTTGAATTGGCAAGTAAATCTGATGACTTTTTCAAAGTACAAGTAAAAAAACCTCCTTTAACATTTTGACACATACTTTATCTCTGAATAACTAAATTTCCATAGCAATTAGACGATGTACTGAGGAAAATTCAGTTTAAGCTACACAAACATCTGTTGTTCCAGATTGGTCATATAGCGTTATCTGGCAGAACATCTTTCTTCTCATATTCGTTAATTGACTTGAGTACTTTTATATAACATGGGACTGCCCATGCAACACAACTGTTTAGATTTTATGATTCAAAAATAGTAATATATACTCTTCTCTTAAAGGGATAGTCCAGTTAAAATAAACTTTTATGATTCAGATAGGGCATGCGATTTTTAAACATCTTTCCAATTTACTTTTATCATCAAATCTGCTTGTTCTCTTGGTATTCTTTGTTGAAAGCTAAACCTTGGTAGGCTCATATGCTATTTTCTATGCCCTTGAAGGGCACCTCTTATCTCAGTGCTTTTTGACAGTTTTTTACAGCTAGACAGTGCTAGTTAATGTGTGTCATATAGATAACTTTGTGCTCACTCCCATGTAGTTATTTATGAGTCAGCACTGATTGGCTAAAATGCAAGTCTGTCAAAAGAACTAAAATAAGGGGGCAGTCTGCAGAGGCTTAAATACAAGGTAATCATAGAGGTAAAAAGTGTATTAATATAATAGTGTTGGTTAGGCATATCTTTTTAAACCCTAAAAGTCTGGAGTAGACTGCCCCTTTAAGTTTTACATGTGTAAATTTGTCATCCACTCACTATAAAGTTATTAAATTCACCAGGAGCTATGAAAAAAAATAGATTCTGATAGCATAAGAGTAACTATATTAATATTAAAGGGACACCCAGGCAAGTGGCAGAAAAGTTTTGGAAATAATTCGGATTTCCTTCTATTATCAATTTTGCTTTGTTACCATGATATTCTGTGTTGAAGAGATACCTAGGTAGGCATCTGGTGCACTTTATAGCAGGAAAAAGTATTGCCATCTAGTGCTCTTGCAAAAAGATAGCATTCTTGGAAAACTGCTGCCATATAGTGTTCCAGAAATGGGCTGGCTCCTAAGCATTACAACCCTGCTTTTCAACAAAAGCTATCAACAGAAGGAAGTTCTAGTTCTAGTTGTTTAAAATCACATGCTCTATCTGAATCATGAACAAAAAAAATTAGGTTTCATATCCCTTCAAAGCAACTGCAGGAATACCCTTTCAAATGGGCTTGTCTCTCTCTCTCTCTCCTACCCACACCGGGCAGTTAGTTTCGTCTGCTGCATTTAATTGAAATAGCTTTTCTATAACCAATACTGCAGTATTGAAATTTTCTGTATAGTTGGCAGTTTCTACATGCAAAGGCAGCTATTTGAAAAGACAAATGTAAGGGAAATGTTTGCAAGCCATTTAGTTCACTCCAGCATTTAAAAAGGATTATTGGGAACACATTAAGGGCCAGATTACACCTGGAGCGGTATTTAATGCTCCCAACTTGCTAGAAGTAAGCTTTTTACACGCGTCAGGAAGCGCTTGTATTACAAGTTGAAAGTAAACAGTTTTCACTTGCGCTAACCTTGATGCGCATAAAAAGCCCAACTTCAAATATTTCACGTGCGATAACCTATTCCCCCATAGAAGTCAATTGATCCCATATTCTCAAGTGCGCTAACCCAATATGAAAATATGAATATTTCACATTCCAATGTTCTTCACATAGGGGATTATGTTCTATTTATTCATAAATACATATTTCTATATCTATGATGGTATTTTGTGTACAATGTATATCTATATCTAAAGATATGCTGATAAGACATAGGTATAGATATATACAGATATATATTGGAATATCTATTTAGAAATCCAAAGAACAATTCCTATGTGAAGAACATTGGAATGTGAAATATTTACAGTAAATACACACTAACACTTTATTAAATATGAATATTGCATATATATGCTTTTACATAGTTTCATCTACATATATATATATATATATATATATATATATTTAGCTAAGAAGTAGGAACCACTACAATCAGTTTTCACAATACAACTAGAGATACAGAGTTGTTTACCTTTAGAACCAATGGTATGAATTAACCACCACATGATGCTATTCACTACCACGTTATCAACCAATAGCATCAATGACTTAACATGTGATCCCAAGAGACCAATTAGAAACATGTTTCAACGAGGGGGCGTGCTGCCGCCCCATACCGGTCTTTATAAACTGAGCTATCCATGCATTCGGTAAATACCTCTGAGGAAGAAGGGCTAAAGTGTTTGTATCCCTTCGAAACGCGTCAGGATTCAGTCTTACCTTATGCTAAGTTTGCACTTAGTGCATATGTTACCAGCACCGTGTTCCCGCAATCGAATAAAAGGATTTTAAAGTTTTTAATTACCTCATAATATTGATGTTCTTTGATGTAAGCGTACATCGTTGCATTTTAATAAATAGTGTGATATTATAAAACAGTGTTGCACTATCGTATGTCCTTTTTTCTTTTATGATTGCACATACCATGGGAAAAGAGCGGTGAGAGGAGAGATAAAGATAGCACACCTCAAGTTTACAGCCGACACCGGGAAGGAGACTTATCTGTACACTATGCGGCACTTACCTCATGAGATTGAGGTGAAGGAGTGTAAGTAAGCTCCCAACGGGAACGTTGTGGATTGAAGAACTATCTACTTTAAGATCTGCTTATTAGACATGGACTATTATTTTACTCACCCTTAGGAGTTTATACTTGTTCTTCAAGGACGTTTACTATTTTTTATATATATATTTTATATTGTATTTTTATTGTAACAATATTTGGTATCTATCAATTTTTAGTCAATATTTAACTATTACTTTTACATATCTTATATAGATTCTATTCAATATATATTTTCAGCATTTAGTCTGATTTTCATGACATTGATCACCATTATAATAACGGAAGAGTGTTTACACATCTTCACTATCTGCTATAGATCGTTTTTCCTTTTTTTGTGTGCAATTACCTAACACTAATAACTGTATTAGTTACCTTGCGGCATTACTATTAACTATAACAGCACATATCCACTGCTCCATTAATTTTATACATTTTTTTATATATTTTTCACCACTTAATACTATGTGGGAGGCGTAAATTCTACATATATATGTAGGAGATATAGGAGATATATATCATATTTACTATACCATCTAGCTTGAGCTTGGTCTCTATATACTTCGTGTTAACATTTTACTATATCATACAGTCCTCTTATTCCCTATTATATCAGACATTACACATTGGGCCTATTTCCAGAGTGTGGCACCATTTGAATATTTTCCCTTTTCCCCTTTTCCTTTATATTTGTTCCATTTTATATCTAACAGGTGAAGAGTACTTGGGGGCACAATTCACACTGGTTAGACATTCGAAGGCAGCCAGTCATACACTCTAGTAGTCTTTAATAAATTATAGGACGGATCTTCAGCGCCAAACCTACACCCATCTTCCTACACACATCTTTTTCATCCCAGTAGGAGGCAGCAGTCGACACCCTATTCTTATTTCTTATTTCTCTTTTAATTAAATCCCTTTGTATATATCGAGGATCATTTACTATAAGCAATAATATTGTTGACTTATTCATACAGTTTATTTTATCCAGTATCATATTCATTGTTACACTTGGGGTATACTATTGGTGGAATATTTGCTCACACGTTTATACTTTTTAGTGTAAAACATGTCACTCTCTGCTGAAGAATATGAATATGGGGATTATTTTAATCCCACTAATAAAACTAGGAATTTAACCATCAGCGAAGAAATGACAGAACATCAGGAGACAGTGAGCTCAATAGACCTAAAACAACTATTAATAGATCTGTAGAAACTGTGTCGTGAACAGATTTTAAACTGGCACGACAGCAATAATCTAGAGAGGTATAATAAATATAAACTTATACCTAAAGGATTGAAACTAGAGAAAAAAACGATAATGGATAGTACAGAAGTAGAATTACTAACGGAGTGGGATAATGCACTGGAAGAGTGTTCCCACAAATTTATTGACATTCTTATTAGATTTAGAAACAAAAAAGTACAGATTATGGGGGAACAGATCAAAGAGATACGCGAACAACTGAATCCCTTTAAGGGAGATATTTATTATAGTGAACTTGATAAGGAAAATAAGATCAAAATGGAAAGATTTGATAAGGTCATAGAAACTAAAAAACTCAATAAATTCTATAGAGACTTTAATCAAAACAAAAAAAAAGTAGAACAAAATCAAGAAATGGACATTTGGCATAATAATACACCAATTACTGCAAATGGTGAAGATGATGTATTTAACTGGCTCCAAATAGATTCACCTAACTTTTCTGTGAATCAACAGTACAGGGAACTGAATGAAAGTCTATCCAATCCGTCTCAACAAAGTAAAACAACTAAAGACACAAAAAGGGTAGATTTCAAACAGCCACAGCATACAAATAGAGATGATAGAATTAATAGAATAAAAAATAATAATAAAAACAATTATGAACATAAGGGAGAGTCTAGGAGACCCTCTTTTAGAAACCAACCACATTGGAGACAACAGCAACCTCGTGGAAACAACTATCAGGATCACTTCAATAGAAGGAATTATAGGGAAGGTGCATTTAATAGAAACCAAACAGTAAATACAGGTTATGAGAGAACTTACCATACCAATTACCACCAAAGGCGGGAGTATGGTACTAATAATCATCACTATAACAATAATCCTACTTATTCAAGGGGTAGAGATTTCAGACCCAAATATAGACAAGAGGAACACTTAAATTGGGGCAACAATAGATCAGAGGGACTGGAAAGAAGGGAGGAATATAAGAACCCAGGATTGAAAGAAAGATATCCAGAGAACAGAAATGGTCATTTTTTAGACAAGAGCACGAGAAAAATAGAAAGGAACAAGGGGCTAAGTACACAAATACCCCCAGAAACCCCGCAATGGAGAAAGAGGAGAATAAAGAGAGGCAACGAAGATATAGAGGATGCAGAGGAAGGGGAAAAACTAGGAGCCAAAAGGAAAAAAACAATTTTGATTCTACAAACAAAGATGTAGAAACAAAAATATTCAATTTGTCCGATAAATCCTTTTCTACAAAAGAAATAAAGGTTTTACAAAAAGGACTCTCTTTTGCACCCACGAAAGGACCAAACCCCTTCCAGCTGTTCCTGGATCTTAATAAGTTTACGAGAAACCTGACCCTCAAACGACATTTTGAAAAAATAAAAAATCAAAATGAAGAATTAAGAGATGAAGTTAGCATAGAATGCATAGGAATGTCACAAGTGAGTGATACAAACACTCTTGATATATTAATTGCTCTTGAGAATGAGAATAGAGGAGGGTCTGAAACAATAGAAGATGTAGATAAACAAGAAAAACAAATATTTACACATCTGAAATCCAAATCGACTTTTTTTCCTGTCCAATCGAAGGGCAACCATATTCCAGTATTTTCTAAAATAGTTCAGGAAGATTTTGATATGTTATGTAAAAACTACAAAATCAAAAATGACAATTTGGATAAAACAGAGAAGGAATTTATTAAAAATCTGGAAAAGGATAACAACATTATCATCAGAGAAGCGGATAAGGGGGGCGGCATGGTTATACAGAATAGGGAAGACTACCTAAAGGAGGCATATCGGATGGTATGTGATACAACTACCTATTACAAACTAACAGGTAATCCGACAAAGAAATATCAAATTGAATATAGCCATCTTTTGGATAACGCCAGACATCTGGGTGTGATTAACAAAGAAGAATTTCAATATCTGAAAAAAGATACACCCACAACGGCAATATTCTACCATTTGCCTAAGGTCCACAAGGATATTTTAAGCCCTCCTGGAGACCAATAGTATCCGGAATAGATTCCCTCACATCCAGGTTGTCTGAATATATAGATATATTTCTTCAACCATTGGTGTCCGAAATTAAATCTTACTTGAGGGACACTCCAGACACAATAGACAAATTAAGCAAAATTGTATGGGAGGAGGGCTACATCTGGGTTACACTTGATGTAAGCACCCTTTATACAAATATACCCCATGATAAAGGCCTGAAAACGATTGACTATTGGCTAAAAGAAAAGACTGTACTATCAAGGAATCACCAAAATTTTATTTTGGAATCAGGCAAATTCACTTTGGAAAAAAACTACTTCTTGTTTGAAGATAAATATTACCTCCAGCTAAATGGCACAGCGATGGGGACAAAATTTGCCCCCAGCTATGCCAATCTTTATATGGGGGCATGGGAGGAGGAAACTATTTGGCACAATAATGAAGATCTCCCCCATATTGTCATTTGGGGGAGATATATTGATGACATTATCTTCATCTGGAATGGCACTGAGACTCTATTGGATACCTTTATTGAACGACTAAACACTAATGAATATAACCTTACATTCACAGGCAAAAGAAATACTATGGAGATAGATTTTTTTAGATGTTATATTCTTCCATGAAAATCAGGAAATACAGACTAAACTTTTCAAGAAAGACACAGATAGCAATGGCTATCTTCATGCCTCCAGCAGTCACAATCGAAAATGGATCAATAACATTCCTATGGGACAATACCAAAGAATTAAAAGAAATTGTTCCAGGAAGCAAGCTTTTGATCAAGAGGCAAGTAACCTCACAGAGAGATTTATAGCAAGGGGTTATAATAAGTATAAATTAAAAATACACTCCAAAGGGTGAATTTGATGGACAGAGAGTCCCTACTGAATACAGGGAAGAAGAAGGAACAACAACAACTTGATACCAACATTAATTCAAATACAGTAAATTTCATAACTACTTATAACGAAGGATCAAGGGAAATCAGAAACATCATTATGAAACACTGGGAGATTCTTAAACAAGACGATCTATTAAAACCTACTACAGAAATAGCTCCTAAAGTAATATTTAGGAAAAATCGGAACTTGAAAAACATTCTAGCACCCAGCCAATTGAAAGACAAATCGGATACTAATAAGAACTAGTTAAAGAAGTCTACCATTGGATTCTATAAATGCAATAGACGTAATTGCGTGGCCTGCGAACATCATTTAGGGAAAAACAAATCCACAAAGACAATAACTTCAGCGGTCACGAAAAAAAGTTATGAGATAAATACATTGTAATTGTCGCGCGGAAAATGTGGTATACATTCTAGAATGTGGGTGTGGCCTACAGTATATAGGCCGCACCACTAGACCCTATAAAAAAAGATTATTGGAACATCTCAATAATATAGAAATAGGGGAAAAAAACCACAATCTCTCTGCCCACTATCTTAAGAAACACAATAAAGATTCGGGAAGTCTAAAAGGATCCATTCTCGAGTACATACCTGAGAAGAAAAGAGGTGGTGATAGAGAATTGGAAATCCGGAGGAAGGAAACTTTCTGGATTTACACTCTCCAAACACTAGCCCCTAAGGGACTAAATAAAGACATCGACCTTGCAGCTTATCTTACCTAAAGCTATGTATATATGCAGCATATCTCTCCATAGCTATTCTGTGGGCTAAATAATAATCCAGGAGTAATAAATTAACTACTAACATAATCATATCCACGTAATATTACTCAACTGGAAACTATAGTCTATGTTCATAATTACTACCATACTTGTCTATTTATATCTCATAATGAATCCTCATATATCTATATAATTGACTTTTTTCACTCTGCATATCTGAGTCTCCCTATAATAGTGGACATTTTGATTGGAATATTTTTACATTATACTCTGTAGGGATATGTCCTTTAGTATTATTTGGTTTATAAAAAAAAAAAAACCTTTTAAATTTTTATTTTATTTTAATCAATTTGACATTTATTTTTAATTAATGATCTTGGATCTTATAACAAATACCATATTTTTATATCCAGAGTGTATTTTTTTACACATGTAGCGTAGCTTCTATATTTACATAACCATTAATCATTTTGTTATTATAAGTATTTTCTCTGAATGTAATTTTATTAATATAGTTTTTAATCTTTCTAATAAGAGCACTTCCCCCCCTCTTTTTTTATTTTTATTTTTTTCTTTTATCTTTTTTCCACACTTTGCACTATTTTAACTAGTGTCCATATTTTAGTGAATCACTATCCCGATCGCTATTTATTAAAACCAAATTTTATACATGCAGTCAGCAGGGCCGCATATATTAGTTCTAGATATCATAGTAGATAAATGGTGGTATACTCAATGGAGTTCTTAGTATATATTTGATTTTTGCTAAGTATTTTAAACATGACGGTTTTTATAAACAATATTTATATCGATTACTAGGCTATCACAGATACACTCTCTGAGTAGAATTAATTGTCAATCCGTTGACATTTGCACTTTACAAAATATTTTTAACAATTCCTTTTTATTGTTTATAAATTTAACGATTATCAGGCTTTTTTAGATATACTCACAGAGCTTAATCAATTGTCAAATTACGCCACACTCTGGAATAGATTTTTATTTTATTCTATTAGGGGAAAATCACATCCATTAGTATATCAGGGTTTTCCAATACTATAATAGTAATTAATAAACATTTTATACACGATTCTCATAAGTATACTATAAATAATCATCATGTAGTTTAGCTAAGAAGTAGGAACCACTACAATCAGTTTTCACAATACAACTAGAGATACGGAGTTGTTTACCTTTAGAACCAATGGTATGAATTAACCACCACATGATGCTATTCACTACCACGTTATCAACCAATAGCATCAATGACTTAACATGTGATCCCAAGAGACCAATTAGAAACATGTTTCAACGAGGGGGCGTGCCGCCGCCCCATACCGGTCTTTATAAACTGAGCTATCCATGCATTCGGTAAATACCTCTGAGGAAGAAGGGCTAAAGTGTTTGTATCCCTTCGAAACGCGTCAGGATTCAGTTTTACCTTATGCTAAGTTTGCACTTAGTGCATATGTTACCAGCACCGTGTTCCCGCAATCGAATAAAAGGATTTTAAAGTTTTTAATTACCTCATAATATTGAGGTTCTTTGATGTAAGCGTACATCGTTGCATTTTAATAAATAGTGTGATATTATAAAACAGTGTTGCACTATCGTATGTCCTTTTTTCTTTTATGATTGCACGTACCATGGGAAAAGAGCGGTGAGAGGAGAGATAAAGATAGCACACCTCAAGTTTACAGCCGACACCGGGAAGGAGACTTATCTGTGCACTACGCGGCACTTACCTCATGAGATTGAGGTGAAGGAGTGTAAGTAAGCTACCAACGGGAACGTTGTGGATTGAAGAACTATCTACTTTAAGATCTGCTTATTAGACATGGACTATTATTTTACTCACCCTTAGGAGTTTATACTTGTTCTTCAAGGACGTTTACTATTTTTTATATATATATTTTTATATTGTGTTTTTATTGTAACAATATTTGGTATCTATCAATTTTTAGTCGATATTTAACTATTACTTTTATATATCTTATATAGATTCCATTTAGTCTGATTTTCATGACATTGATCACCATTATAATAACGGAAGAGTGTTTACACATCTTCACTATCTGCTATAGAGCGTTTTTCCTTTTTTGTGTGCAACTACCTAACACTAATAACTGTATTAGTTACCTTGCGGCATTACTATTAACTATAACAGCACATATCCACTGCTCCATTAATTTTATACATTTTTTTATATATTTTTCACCACTTAATACTATGTGGGAGGCTTAAATTTTACATATATAGGTAGGAGATATAGGAGATATATATCATATTTACTATACCATCTAGCTTGAGCTTGGTCTCTATATACTTCGTGTTAACATTTTACTATATCATATAGTCCTCTTATTCCCTATTATATCAGACATTACACATTGGGCCTATTTCCAGAGTGTGGCGCCATTTGAATATTTTCCATTTTCCCCTTTTCCTTTATATTTGTTCCATATATATATATATATATATATATATATATATATATATATATATATATATATATATATGTGTGTGTGTGTGTGTGAACTTATGTATTTATGTGTTATACCTTATATTTTTGAGTCCTTTTAACTTTTTGGTGCAATATATATATTTTTTAATTTGTTATTAGTTATTATGAGTGTAACTGCACTTTGTAATGTATTTTTCATGTGTGCCCCTTTTTTTTTTGCGAAACAGTTTACCAGAGCTCTGAGACACAGTAATCATTTTAGCATAAATTGCAATTGCGCTCAAGACGTGTTGACGTTTAACTTGTAATACACACGGTAAACCTGACAAACGCAAACAGTACACCCGCGATAAACCCCTTTTCGCTCTTGCATAACTGTCAATGTGCCAGTTGTAATCTGGCCCTAAATGGGAGAAAATTTTACAGTACAATCCGCCTTTAAAACTCTGTTAATGTATTAGACATAAATATATAAAAATGCTAATATACTAGAAAAATATGACACTTTGTACAATACAGTTTTTTTTGTGAAGCACAAAGTTACATATGAATAAATGTTCTTTCAAAGCACAGAAAGTTCTTTCCGAACATGTTATATTAGCATCAACTTAATTTTATTCAAATTAAATCAACATAATTTTTTATAAAACATTTACAAAGTGTGTGCGTGTATATGTATGTATGTATATATATATATATCAGCAAACAGGTACCGATTTGCAAAAGAGCTGCATAGAAAATATAAGCTCTATAAAGGTTTTAAACTCACTGTTCAAAAGTTTGGGGTCACTTAGAAATGTCCATGTTTTTGAAAGGAAACCATTTTTTTGTCCATTAAAATAACATCAAATTTACCAAAAATAAATTGTAGACATTGCTAATGTTGTAAATGACTATTGTAGCTGGAAACGGGTAAAGGGGACCTTGAAGAAGGAAGGCTATCACTTTATTTTGCAACACCATGCCATAACCTGTGGACGGTGCTTGATTTGAGCCAATTCCCTCCTACAATAGCTCTTAACTTGCTAAAACTATTTAGGGAAAAGCAGGCAGCTGATATTTTGTCTTTTATGGAGTGGCCACCACAGTTGCCACATCTCAACCCTACTGAGCTGTTGTGGGAGCAGCTTGACCAATTGGTACATAAGAAGTGCCCATCAAGTCAATCCAACTTGTGTGGGTTGCTTCAGAAAGCATGGCGTGAAATCTCTACAGATTACCTTCTTTGTTAAAAGCAAAGCTTGATGGACACATAAACTTTTGAAGGTATGTGTGTGTGTGTAAGAATATATAAATAAATATAAAGGAGTCTGAAAACGGGGGTTACTCCCCGAAAACGTTTACTCACCATTTGAAATAAAATAATTTATCTTGAGGAATACGAGAGTGCATCTTCTTTGACATACTAAATATTTTCTGGATTGCACCCCAGATACAAGACGGAACAGTGAATGATGATACTTTGAACAATATATATATTAATAATTTTGTATTTATATTTGTTTTTTTAAATTGTTTTTAATCATACAGTTTCACAAACTGTGGTGCACTAGTTTTGTTATTTTGCTTTATCTGAGACAAATTTTATATAACAAAATAGACATACAAATATTATACGCTTACACATATTTACATTCATTATGTTCCTACTGTTGTTGTAAATGTAAATAAGTTTTTGTTTCAACTCTGAAATGTCATCTGTCGGGCACTTAACACAACTTGGAAAAAATGGTAAAGCTATATTTAATAGATTTGAAACATGATCTTGCCTTTACAATAAGTTCTCAATAAATATAGCTCTTTCAGTGACATCTCTAGAAATTTCATCTGGCAATGCTCTTCCAGGAGGCCCAACAGTAATTTGTAGGGGGAGCGATGCAAGGAGAGCAGTCCAACATGCTGCAGACACGGTTGACATGGAGTGTGTGGGTTGGAATGCAACAAGAGAAGGGCAACTCAGAACTGGAGTGGTGGAGGAAACTGATGGATCACCACTGTTGGCGAGCAAAGGAACTTTATTTTGGAGAGTATTAAATTAATTTTAGAGAAGATTTTTTTTTCTTTCAATGAAAAAAATGTTTGTACAAATTAAGGACACAGCAATGGGTACAAGGTTTGCACCAAACTACATAAACCTATTTTTGTGGAATTGGTAAACTGAGATCCTGGGTTTGTGTGGCTTGGTGGAGTACCTTGTACTCTATAAGAGATTTATTGATGATATGGAAAGGAAGTGAGGATTCTCTAAATAACTTTTTTAGAGATAAATACGAATGAGAGTGGTTTAACCTTTTTATTACAATAAGAAACAAACCTCTTTTTTAGATCTTGATATAGAAATAATGACAATAACTTTGATACAAAAACATTTTTCAAAAAAGTTGATGCAAACATCTTTATCCATTCAAATAGTTGTCATTTAAATTAATGGAAATCGAATATCCCAAAAGCACAATTCCTAAGGGTCATAAAAAATTGCTAGACTAATAGATTATGAAGAACAAGCCAAAATCTTAAGTAATACATTTGCAGACATGGTGTATGAAGAAAAAAGATTAGTGGAAACTTTTAAAGAAGTAAAGAAGGTAGACAGAGAAGGTCTTCTGAAGTATAAGAATAAGGAGGGTGAAAGAATGCAACTTACTGACACCAACCAGAATTTAAAGGTACCATTTATAACAAACTTTAATCGTCAGCACATGAAGGTAGACCGGATTATTAGAAACATTGGCACATTGTCAGAGAATATCCAATTTTAGAGGATAAAATAAGCATAAATCCAAAATTAATTTATAAGAGGTCAAGGAACCAACCACCAAGTAAACACAAAGGAAAAGGATCTTAAAGAACCAATTAGACTTACTAGGGAAATAAATACAGGGATTATTTTTCATGTTTCTGCTGCAGGTCATGTCACTATTAAAAAGGTGAAACAATTCACCTCAAAACTGGTGAAACATTTGAAATAAAATATACTATTAGATATACCGATAAGGTTATCTACCTAACAGTGTAGTCGCAAAAAAACAATATTTAGGATAACTCTAGAACCCTTGGGGAAACAATAAGGAAACACCTTTTTATTATAGAAAAAGAAAACAAGAACAAACATTTGTACAAATATTTTAGTGAAGTACATAAAAACACTCTTAAGGATTTATCTTTCTGGGGGATTGATAAAGTGAAGCCAGAATGGAGGGGAGGTAATTTTGAAAACCGATTATTAAAGAAAGAAGCTGGACTAATATATAGAATGAGAACTCTTTACCCACAGGGACTAAACTCAGAACTGGATTTTACCCCATTCATGTATGACTGAGTTTCCGATAAGTAAAGAAATCTTTTTGTATGTATGGTTTATAACTCCCTACTGGAATTCAGTAAATCTTTAGTCCATGATAATATTTTAATAGGATATTCAGATGAGATCCTTAAATATTTTATTCCAAACCTAAGAAGTTAGTATAAACCTAAGTAACTATTTAGAGTATGCAAATATCTAATTAAAGTAAATGTGTATGTAAATGAGAGACACACTAATAACATTGATATAGGTGTATACCACCTTAAGAATTCCACTTCAATTTGGGAGCAACCATTGAAAATTGAGTAAGGGTTTTAAATAAGTGGCATGTTGGAGCTCCACCACATCTTGAGAAAGCCCTTGGCAGGTGAAACACATTGATTTGGAAGAGCAACCCATAAGTATACTTCAACATTGCAGTTATCCTGTGAAGGTTCTTCAAAAATATCAGCCTAGTGGAACTGAAAATTTCTTATTTGGTAACCATCACTATTCTATCAGGGATTCCCCCTTAGGAGTGAAGATTGCACAACACGTGAGCAAACATTCCGGTTCACCTACATCACACACCAGAGAAGGCAAGGAATGAAATAAGTATTGGAACTGAAGATGTTTCAGATTAAATGAAGATCAAGAGCAGCTGGAGCGGACAAAGAAAATACAGCTTTCTTGAAGATTGGGTAAGCCACTGCTCTCTGAGCTTATCTGCTGACTTCAGTTAGTGATCGGAGTATCACTCAAACAAGTTAACCCCAATAGCTATTGCAACTACCAAGGGGACATTTTTGTAAACCACTTACATTTTATTAGAGATATTGGAGTCTGGACATCCTATTTTACCCCTTAATATTATACTATACATATTTTATGAGATATTTGTGTACAGTTTTTATGAGATATGTTTACATTTTTATTAACTTTTATATAATATTTTTAAATATAAAGATTTATTTATTAACCTCTTTTGATTGTGTGTTATATACTTAGATATAGCCTTATTAGGCAACCGTTTAGACACATTTGCATATAGAAGACATATTTTTATACACTCCAGCTTCTTTCTAGCTCCAGTACTTTTCTTTCCTTTCCTTTTGATCTATCTATTCTAATAGGTACCTTTGAGAGAGGATGTACCCTTAGTACCAGGTAGTGGGTGATTTTAGGGTTTAGCCACAGTTTATTCGCAACCTTCAAGGTGCATTGGGGGAAACCTTCATTTTGGAGGCTATTGTCCCCTGGCCTTCACCTCTTAATGCTACTAACCCCTAACTAATTGACTATGTCTTAAACCTTTTAATATTTTTTAAAAAAAATGTATTTGTTAAAAAATATACAATACTTTATTGAAATAGAGCTTTTTATTTTTTTTACACTAGAATGTATTTACATGTTATTTACTTCTTAATATAATGTAAGAGTTAACCAAGTGTGTCTCATAAAATTATTGCATTTACTTTCATTAATATTGCCACAAATCTATTGTAAAACTGTTTCATCTCAATTATTATTTTGCACTATTCCTGTAATGTATATTGTTTAATCTTTATTAATTACACTGTAAGAGATATTTAGAAAAAATGGTGTATTAGATGGTATTAGACTACATTTAAAAAAACTTTAATACTACTAAAAACAAACAAAAAACGCATGGAATACAAAACTAGTTGAATTGTTCATACTGTAAAAGAGTTACCTTAAAGGAAGGAAAGCCTTTTCTGCAAGTGGTAAAACCATCTTTGCAGGTGGGAAAAACATCAGATTTACTGTTTTACACTATTTAATTGCTATGATTCACTGTTCTTGAACCCATTAAAAATATATTAATAAAATGATTTTCTTTTTGTGAGGCTGCTGGCTTGTAAAATTAGCTCTATCTACTACTTTAACTTTGTTTACATTTAAGCTGAAGTCAAGTCGCTCCTCTGCTGCCCTAAAGATTTTAGGGGTTAAAAAAAAACTCATGGATGAAACACAATAAATATTTTTCCATAATTCTGCTGATCACATGTCTAAAAAAGAATACGGTTGAGATTATTCAGCCAAATTCTACTAATATGTGGTAAAAATATTTGTCGCTTTTACATCTGATATTAAAACATATATTAAATGCTTCCTCATAATTTATTTTAAATTCTGGTTCTTTACTTACTCTAGAGAGTGCATCCTACAGGATGATAAATATGAAATTGCATAAATATAAATAGAGAGAGAGATGCACTCAGCTGAGACAGAACAAAAGCTAAAAAAACTTCCGTGCCTGTTCATTTTAGGGTGCCACTCAGGGTGCATACTCTTTTAGCACACTATGCCCCTTCACAGAGAAAAATTATCCTGTAGCATATCAGTCTGACCCTGCCCAATGACAGTCCAGCACCGAAATACCAGGCAATTCTTCTCTGAACAAGAGAAACAACAACCCCAGACGATTGTTTCTTCTGGGATTGTTGTTTCTCTTGTTCAGAGAAGATTTGCCTGGTATTTTGGTGCTGGACTGACATTGGGCAGGGTCAGACTGATATGCTACAGGATAATTTTTCTCTGTGAAGGGGCATAGTGTGCTAAAAGAGTATGCACCCTGAGTGGCACCCTAAAATGAACAGGCACAAGAGTTTTTCTAGCTTTTGTTCTGTCTCCGCTGAGTGCATCTCTCTTTTAATAAATATGAAATTGCAACATCAAACATCAGTGCAACTATTCCAATAAATAGGACGACAATAAATATTACATATTACAATTTCTTTCTACATTGAAACACTTGCATTATTTATTTCAATGGAAAATAGGTCTCAAAAAGCAAACTTTTTCCTCTCTTACACCTAGTACAGATTTTTAATGTATCGACAGACTCTGACAGTGTATTCATTGTTTGCACATTTTTTAGAAACTTGGTATAAGGTATCGCTTAACGGCTTCTATGGGACGTGCCATCGTAAGCAGTCAATAAATGAAATTGCTTCCGACTTCATATTTATCGGTTTGCAAACTCGTGCAAACCTAATTACGGCTTAATGGAAATGATCCCAACGTTGGTGGATAGGAACAGAAGTATTTTTTTAAGCACACAAGCTTCCACTTTAAACTATAAACACTTCTGAAGGTATCATAAAGCATTATAGGTTTAACTAAACTGTCATCATAACAACAAGAGAAAGCAATGTAATAGTGTTTACTGAACAACAGATCTAAAAGGTTATAGACATCTAATATTTCCTCTAGCAGAAAGGGCACCGAAAAATACAGTAAAAGATTTAAAGAATTTCTGGAAAAGGCATATGTTCTCTAAGGATTAAACGATAAACTTAAAGGGACATTAAACCCAAATTTTCTTTTTCATAATTCAGATAGAGAATACAATTTTAAATAACTTTCTAATATACTTATCTTATCTAATTTGCTTCATTCTCTTGATATTCCTTCCTGAAAAGCATATCTATATAGGCTCAGTAGATTCTGATTGGTGGCTGCAAATATTTGCCTCATGTGATTGGCTCACCCATGTGCATTACTATTTTTTTAACAAAGGATATCTAAATATTGAAGCAAATTAGATAATAGAAGTAAATTGGAATGTTGTATAAAATTGTATTCTCTGTCTGAATCATGAAATAATTTTTTTGGGGTTTAATGTCCCTTTAAACATGAATTAATGTAGAAATTTAACAAGTCTGCTGCACTTTTTTCACAAAGTATTTTATTTATAGGGGTAAATTTATTAATTGTCAAGCGGACATGATTTACTATAGTGAATCATGTCTGCTCGGCATCGCTATTAATTTTAATCTTTTTGTGTCTTTAAAATAAAAAAATAATAAATATATACAGTATATATATATATATATATATATATATATATATATATATATATTTACATCCCAGTTGTTTTATTTTTACATGTTAGTTATTTCTTAATGGAACTAGTTGATAGAAATTACAGTTAATAGAGTATGTTTACTTGAGATGACAATTATTGAACATGAAATGAGGTTGCAGTAAAAGACCTCATTAAAATCCCAGAAGTGCTTAGAAAAATTATGCTTATGTCAAAGGATAATTCATTTATTCATAACGGTCACTTCTGTCATTTGATAATTATTACACCGAAAATGAATTTTAGAGATCAAGACACTTAGCATTTTTACTTTAAACCTATACACAATAAAAGGAAGTCCCCATAGCAATTTAGAATAATATTTAATTCAATTAATTTATCCATTTGTAAGTTTTTTACCTTGTCTGTTTTCTTGATTCTTGGTCTCACCTTATTTGCATCGTACATGAAATTAAAATTAACTTTTTTTTTGCAGTCAACTCTTAGGTGAATAAATGTTATCAGCGTTGTAAGTGACCAATAAGGTCACATAAATGTCAGAATATCCCAAATGACACACGTTTTAGTGTCAAAAGTGATACAATGCCGTAACCATTATTTCAGTATGTGTGAAAGGACATTCTATCAGGTGAATTAAAGTTGAACCCTAAAACCTTTGCTGGATTTAACATTTTATGTGGATAAGAACCTCTTGCAAAAACTTATTTCAATTGAAACATAGCACTGTGAAAGAGACATGTGTGTATCTCATTAAAGGGATACTGTACCCTATTTTGTTTCTTTCATAATTTAGATAGAGCATGCAATTTTACGCAACTTTCTAGTTTACTCTTATTATCATGTTTTATTCATTCTCTTGGTATCTTTATTTGAAAAAGCAGGAATATAGGATAATGAAATGTAGCCACCAGTCAGCAAGTGCTTTCAAGGGTGCTGAACCAAAAATTGGCTGATAATCGGAATAAACTAGAAAGTTGCTTAAAATTGCATGCTCTATCTGAATCATGAAATAAAAAAAATGGGTTCAGTGTCCCTTTTAATTTGTTTACTACTTTTTAATTCTAACCTAAAATCAAATTAAATAGAGCCACCTGTATAATTTCTATTTAACCAGAATATTATGAGTGACATTATAAATTCAACATTCCAAAATTGTTGTAATGACTAGTGATGTCGCGAACAGTTCTGCCGCGAATAGTTCACAGCGAACATAGCATGTTTGCGTTCGCAGCGGACGGCGAACATATGCGATGTTCGATCCACCCCCTATTCGTCATCATTGAGTAAACTTTGACCCTGTAGCTCACAGTCACAAGACACATTCCAGCCAATCAGCAGCAGACACTCCCTCCCAGACCCTCCCACCTCCTGGACAGCATGCATTTTAGATTCATTCGGAGCCTGCATTCTTAGTGAGAGGAGGGACAGTGTAGCTGCTGCTGATTTAATAGGGAAATCGATAGCTAGGCTAGTGTATTCAGTGTCCACTACAGTCCTGAAGGACTCATCTGATCTCTGCTGTAAGGACAGCACCCCAAAAAGCCCTTTTTAGGGCTAGAACATCAGTCTGCTTTTTTTTTTTTTCCCTGTGTAATCTAATTGCAGCCTGCCTGCCAGCTCAGGCTCACAGCGTATACTGTGCCCACTTGCCCAGTGCCACCACTCATATCTGGTGTGACAGTAGTGTACATTTAAAAAAAAAGAAAAACTTTTTTTAATTTGAAATAATAGCAGTCATTTTCCTTCACACATGTGCGTTGGAGGTCCTGCAAGGGCACAGTGTGACACCAGTGCAAGTCATATCTACTAAAAAAAGTAGTGTACATTTAAAATAAAAAAAAATAACTTTTATTAATTTGAAATAATAGCAGTCATTTTCCTTCACACGTGTGCGTTTGAGGTCCTGCCAGGGCACAGTTTGACACCAGTGCAAGTCATATCTGCTAAAACAGTAGTGTACATTTAAAAAAAAAAAACCCTTTTTTAATTTGAAATAATAGCAGTCAATTTCCTTCACACGTGTGCGTTTCAGGTCCTGCCAGGGCACAGTGTGACACCAGTGCAAGTCATATCTGCTAAAACAGTAGTGTACATTTAAAAAAAAAAACAACAACCTTTTTTTAATTTGAAATAATAGCAGTCAGTTTCCTTCACACGTGTGCGTTTCTGGTCCTGCCAGGGCACAGTGTGACACCAGTGCAAGTCATATCTGCTAAAACCGTAGTGTACATTTAAAAAAAAAACAAAACTTTTTTTACTGTGAAATAATAGCAGTCAGTTTCCTTCACACGTGTGCGTTCCAGGTCCTGCCAGGGCACAGTGTCACACCAGTGCAAGTCATATCTGCTAAAACAGTAGTGTACATACATTTAAAAAAACCCACCTTTTTTATTGTGAAATAATAGCAGTCAGTTTCCTTCACACGTGTGCGCTCCAGGTCCTGCCAGGGCACAGTGTCACACCAGTGCAAGTCATATCTACTAAAACAGTAGTGTACATACATTTAAAAAAAAACAAAAAAACTTTTTTTACTGTGAAATAATAGAAGTCAGTTTCCCTCACACGTGTGCGTTCCAGGTCCTGCCAGGGCACAGTGTCAAACCAGTGCAAGTCATATCTGCTAAAACAGTACTGTACATACATTTAAAGAAAAAAAAAACTTTTATTGTGAAATAATAGCAGTCAGTTTCCCTCACACGTGTGCGCTCCAGGTCCTGCCAGGGCACAGTGTCACACCAGTGCAAGTCATATCTGCTAAAACAGTAGTGTACATACATTTAAAGAAAAAAAAACTTTTTTATTGTGAAATAATAGCAGTCAGTTTCCCTCACACGTGTGCGCTCCAGGTCTTGCCAGGGCACAGTGTCACACCAGTGCAAGTCACATCTACTAAAACAGTAGTGTACATACATTTAAAAAAAAAAAAAAAAAAACTTTTTTTTACTGTGAAATAATAGCAGTCAGTTTCCCTCACACGTGTGCGTTCCAGGTCCTGCCAGGGCACAGTGTCACACCAGTGCAAGTCATATCTGCTAAAACAGTAGTGTACATTTCAAAACACTACCTGAACGATACAACATCATACCTGATGTTTTAAAGCACGTTATTCCAAACAATTTAGGAATGTTAGGTGATTTATGCCCTTTATGGATTAAAACCAGACTCTGCATCAACTATGTAATTTTCCATGGGAGTTTGCCATGGATCCCCCTCCGGCATACCACAGTCCAGGTGTTAGTCCCCTTGAAACAACTTTTCCATCACTTTTGTGGCCAGAAAGAGTCCCTTTGGGTTTTAAAATTCGCCTACCTATTGAAGTCTATGGCGGTTCGCGAACTTTTGCGGAAGTTCGCGAACGCAAAATTTTAGGTTCGCGACATCACTAGTAATGACTTGTGTTATTTAGGAAGCACCATTAACAGTGTGACATTTATTATTTATAACACCAGATATACATATCTTCTTTATTCAATGTTAAAGAAAATTACATAAACTTTTACCATGATAATAATATGCTGTGTAGTATCCAAAAAGTGTAGCTGTAGATTCACTAAAAGCTACAATATTGTAATAAACTGTTTTTCTCTTGTTACAATAGCTTAAGTTTTATTGTATTTCCTTTGGTAACATTTTAAAGGAACAGTCAAAATTATAATTAAATGGATTATTTTAAAAGATTTAACAAAAAATAAACATTTTGAAATTCCCTCTTTTAAATGCAACCATGCCATTTGTTTACAGTGTTCCTTTAAGTATTCTAAATTAAATAGTATTTCAATGCATTCTTGTTTTTACTGTCTGGCTTACTTTCTAAGATTTGTGGTAAGCAATATGCTGCCTGCATTTAACATTGCACAAGCCGCTGCTTGTGCAATGCTGGCCCCTGCTCACACGTAGCCATTCACATCTGCAAGAGGGGGCTTTTAATCATCTGAATTGGATATGATTGGGATTATTGAAATCAGCCACACTTTATGTGGCAGGAAGTTTAAGTAGCAGTAGTCTTAAAAAACAGCTACTTAACTAACGTTTCAGGCTTGCTCACGTGAACCTGAAATGCTAGGGCTCTGAAACGGTTATTGCAGTTTGATTAATGGAACCCTATGACTTGTTATGCTCTGCATTGGTGAGGGCTTTAGATTGTCACCAAAACAACCTTCAGTGTTTATCCTTTTTTTCTTTTGCACTATACTGTATTGTTACTAGCATTGTAATATTACAATCTAATCTCTGGTATAATGTGACCATCATGTTACCCTAAAGGGGCCCTATGTTTTTCCTTTTCAAAACGTTCTGAAACATGTTAGGAAGCGCAAGTGTCAAAGTAGTAGATATCTATCTTTAGAGAGATTTTTTTTCCCAGAAATTCATTTAGTATACACCAGAGACTAAGCATGGCATAACAAATTATATTTTAAAATAAAACCATTTAAAGTCATCTTGTTAGCAGTATGCACCTTTTTGCAGTCAAAGAACGCACACCTTCACCATATTTCCATATTTGCGCCTATAAATACTCTGTCATAATTTCTCCTATTTATAAATGCAAAATATGCCTAAAATTAAGCAAATACGACCGCAAAATTCTCACAAAGGTGCACATGTGCGCCAAAAAAAGCTTAAAAATTTGCTTTTTTGGTCGTATTTTTAGAAACACGCCTCACTAATCGCCGATATTCAGATTTTTCGTTATTTTGCGCCTTAGGAGAACCTAAAATTATCCTACAAAAGAGAAGATGGAATATTTCTTAATTTTGGCTGCTATTTCTTTGGCAAGGGTCCGTGAAAATCATTTTGATAATGGAAATATGCCCTTACGGAGATGCCAAAGAGTGCCAAGAGTATTTCTACCCCGTTGTGGACTTCAGGCATTGTCAGATAGGAGATTACACAAAGATTTAGGATTAATAGGGAGAGCATACTAAATCTTTATGCCCTTATACAAAATTACATTGATCAAGAAGAGCAAGGGCAATACATGGATTATTAAAATAATTGGCTGTTTTGCATTTTCTTGCAACAGGTTCATTTCAGGCTGTGTCTAGTGCTGTGGTGGGCATGAGTCAGCCTTCATTTTGCAGAGATAGAAGGGAAAAAGAAATGGCGCCTCCTAGTGTAGCCAATATGGTCATTGGATAAAGAACATGTATAGATGAATATACTCACAATATATGAAGGCAGAGGTAATGCCTAAGAGAGCGGTCTGGGAACTTGCAGTGTCCCAGCAAACTGTGCACTGTAGCGGGCTGCTCCTTCTAGAATCAGAGGTGGATTCCAAAATCTATGAAAGGAAAGGAGGAAAAGGGCGACTCCTAGTGCAAATCAGTATGGTATTTCTGAATCAATTCGCTCCCCCAGTAATACAGGTACTCACGTTTTCCAAAGCACCAAAATTGTGCAAATTACACCTACTGGACTATTCTAATGGTCCAGTACACATAACCCTTGGTGTCCCAGGTACGTGTGTTGCAGCTTTACACTGGTGTGCGGCAGCGGTAAGATCAAGCAAGGAGACTCAACATTTTGCTTAGTGGTAAAAAGTATTATTTATGTTAAAAAGATACAAGAAATATAAGGTACAATCATATAAAAGCAAATGTACTAATTGCTATGCGTGTCTCGGCATCTGCTGTGCCGTTTCCTCAGGCATATAATACATAGATCAAACAGAATCTCCTATAACACAAACCGCTACCAATCGGAAGTAAGTTACCTCCCTATCAACAGGTGTTAATCAGCAAGTATGTTGCGAACCCAAACTAATATCTGAAAGATCTCATTTAAACGCAAACAACTGTCGATCAAGACTTTCACTCCTAAATAAAAAATTACTTTTTAAACATCATTACGCTGTCCTGACTGTTGGTTCCATTAAAATATGACTAAACAATATCTATGGCTCATTGCTAGAGGCATATAAAAAGATTGTGGTTATGGTCGTTGGATAATACAATATATTCTATACACACTAATGACAGCATCCATTCTATGATACACTGTTGCCCGTATCATCAAATAATAGAAACATCTAGTATGTAGACTGTATAGAAAAAAACACAGTATAATAATGGGTATAGACATGATGACATAGTGAATTATAGCAGCCTATCAGATTTTGAATGTAGAGTGACGTAAGTTGTACATACCCACATAATAGATAACAGAATACGTTACATAGGCCAATCAGGTAAGGAAAAAAGTGACAGGAAACAGGCTCTCCAACCCAACGCCAACAATTTTTCTCTAACCAAAATAACAATAATCTAATTCTTAGATACGAATAATAAAAGGACCAAAGAAAATATCTAAGAGAACTATGGTGGTGATTGGATACAAATCGATTAAAAGGGGTAAAAAGTAACAACTCTGATACAAAGAGTTAGAACTGCAAGCAGTATAAGGGAATAAATAATGAATACTAAATGCATATCACATGATCATGGAGCAACAGTGTATTTACACAAAGTATTGTTATATTGTTATAATGATAATAAATAAACAGTGCATAAAATTATATATATAAAAGGTCGACACCATTTCTAATCAATAGAATAAACCAAGTATAAGAGAATTAGGGCTGACATGCTTATGGTCATACCACACAATTGGGCAGCCACACTCTAGAAAAGACAGAACAGTGATATATGGCAATAATATCTTATGGGCCTCAATGATCAATATCTAATGGTATACAATCAATTAAATAATACACAATTATTTTATATATTGATAATATTACATGGTCACCAAATTAATGTTGTGACAATGATAGTTGACAGTGTCAGAGAAAAGGGAAATGATATACTCTAATGATCTTAAATAATATATACTAATCTTTAATGATATATATGTAGATCAAAAAATATTGTGAAGTTATAATAGTAATAATAATGTGTGTCAAAAAATAGTAATGTTTTAGTGGTAAGATGTGTGACCCAAACCATTGATGTGTTGGTTACTTATGTGAATTGATAGTAACAACAGTCAGACTGATAATGATAATATGTCATTTAACAATTTTGATTATATCAAAATGGTATCACAGTTAAAATGATTAGCATGTTGAAGCAAACGATAACGTGATAATTATAATAACTAACCAAATAACTCTAAATATATAAAAAAAACAGGTGAGTGGGATAAAGAAGAGGGAAAAAAACTCTGAATATGTGAATGGTGAATATGTTAGGTGAATGGGATAAATGAATGAAATAAAGATTAAGTGTTAGACTGTAATATGTTAAAATGCCCCTGTATCTATAACCTAATTTAATCCATCAGGGTAGAGCGATCCAAATTTATAGATCCAATATGTTTTGCGTTGGCGAAGCCTAGACATTCTATTTATAGATTTATTATTGGTAATGATTTCTAACTGTGTAATTTTCATTTGACATTGTCCAATACCATGTGCCTGTGTATGGTGCCTAGATGTGCTATATTTGTCTGAACCTCTTACTATGCATCTAATATGTTCAGACCATCTTTGTCTTATTTTTCTAGAGGTGCGGCCTATATATTGTAGGCCACAAATGCAGGAAATACAGTACACCACATATGTGGAGTTACATGTGATTCTTTGTACTATCTGAAAAGTTTTGCCTCTATTAAAGGCTGTAATGGATGTTGATCCATCTGTTATGTAAAAGCACATATGGCACTGGCTGTGTCTGCATTTATAACATTCCCAAATTAGTGTCAGTGTTGCAGTGTCAAGTTGCAACACACGTACCTGGGACGCCAAGGGTTATGTTTACTGGGCCACTAGAATAGTCCAGTAGGTGTCATTTGCACCATTTGGGAGCTTTGGAAAACGTGAGTACCTGTATTACTGGGGGAGCGAATTGATTCAGAAATACCATACTGATTTGCACTAGGAGTCACCCTTTTCCTCCTTTCCTTTTATTTTGCTGACATTTAAGAATTGTTTAAAAATCCATTCTGAAGCATCTGAATAAGTTTATTTATGTGTCTAGGAATGTGCACGAATGGCACACAGTAAAGGCATAATTTTACCAAGTAGCTGGTATGTCCAATGTTCTTGGTGCAATAGATTGCACCCATATAGCTCTAAGACCACCATCTTTAAGGGAGCAGCAATATTGGAATAGAAAAAACTTCCATTCACTCAATGTTCAGGCAGTGTGTGATGCAAACCTTAGAATTAGGGCTGTGCGGTCAGGATTTCCAGGGTCATGCCATGATTTCCACATTCTAAAACAATCAGCATAATTTGCATAATTTGAGCGTGGAGAAATGCCACATGGTTGGCTTTTGGGTGAATATAACATTATTTTCTATTGTGTTATTGTAACAGTGAAATGAGTTTTTATGTTTAAATGAACTGAATAAATGTATCAAAAAAAATAAAATAATTTTAATCTAGTCATAGCCCTATTTTTTTTTTTATTGAACATATTTTATTTAGATGACCTTTTCTTCAATGTATATTCCTTACAGCAATGAATATCAACAAGAAGAAATGAATTAAAATAAAATTTTAATCAACTTTTAATTTCCCAAAATTTTTTATTAAAGGTTAGGATACCTGTTTTTTTTTTTGTTTGTTTTTTACATGTCCATATATATGTATAAATATTTTTTTTGTTTTGTTTTTTTTTTTCAATATTTTTTTTTTACTTTTTTAGGTGACAGTGGTTATCCGTGTAGGCCATGGCTTTTGACCCCAGTCCCATCTCCTTATACACGTGGAGAAATACAATTTAATGAGTCCCATCATATCACAAGAAGTAAAATAGAGGGAACATTTTGTGTGTTAAAGATGCGTTTCAGAGTGTTGGACCGTTCTAGAGGAGACCTTCAATATTCACCAGAAAAATGCAATGATATCATTCTTTTCACATGCATGTTGCACATTATTTCCATTGCACAAGGAAACTTAGAGGAGGTGTGCCCTGATGATCCTCCAGAAGATGTGTATATACCACAAGGTATATTAAGCAGACACACTACTAGAGCAGGTGTGCAAAAAACTATGGAAATAATTGAAAGATATTTTTCATGTAAGTGTATATGTAAATTATTTTTATTTTTTAATTTTTAATTGTTTAAACTAATATTTTTTATTCTTTATTCCAGAAATCTTTGATTAAGATAAGATGTTTTTAAACTTTTAAAAAGAAGAAATACCATAATTAATGTCTATAGTTTGTTATTTACTGGGAGAGAGAGACTAACCTTTTTTGTTTTATTTTATTGTTTTTACTTTTGATCAATAAAACTATTGTTATTAATAAAGATTGAAAAGATTTAAAACTTGTATTTATTCAATTTAGTTTTATTAATGTTATCATTGTAACCATATTTATTAGCAACATTTTATATACAGTTTTTTTTTTTACAAATACTTTAACAAACACGGCTAGATCACGAGTTTTGCGTTAACAGGGGTGTGGTGCTAACGAGCAGTTTATGCTTACCACTCACTTACAGACAGCGCTGGTATTACGGGTTTTTACAAACCTGGCGTTAAAAGACAAGAATTTTGCTCCACATTTCACTTCAATACCAGCGCTGATTACGTTAGCGGTGAGCTAGTGTAACGTGCTTGTGCACGATTTCCCCATAGAAATCAACGGGGAGAGCAGGCTGAAAAAAGCTCTAACACCTGCAAAAAAGCAGTATTTAGCTCCTAACGCAGCCCCATTGATTTCTATGGGGAAATAAAATGTATGTCTACACCTAACACCCTAACATGAACCCGAGTCTAAACACCCCTAAGCTTACACTTATTAACCCCTTATCTGTCGCCCCGACATCGCCACCACCTGCATTATATTATTAACCCCTAATCCGCCGTAACCTACCTACATTTATTAACCCCTAATCTGCTGCCCCCAAAGTCGCCACCACTATTCTAAATTTATTAACCCCTAAACCTAAGTCTAATCCTAACACCCCCTAACTTAAATATAATTTAAATAAATCTAAATAAAATTACTATCATTAACTAAATTATTCCTATTTAAAACTAAATACTAAACTATAAAAATAAACCCTAAGTTAGCTACAATATAACTAATATTTACATTGTATCTAGCTTAGGGTTTATTTTTATTTTACAGGCAAGTTTGTATTTATTTTAGCTAGGTAGAATAGTTACTAAATAGTTATTATGTATTTAATAACTACATAGCTAAAATAAATACAAAAGTACCTGTAAAATAAAACCTAACCTAAGTTACACCTAACACTACACTATAATTAAATGTATTCCCTAAATTAAATACAATTAAATAAAATGATCTAAAGTACAAACCCCCCCACTAAATTACAGAAAATAATAAACAAATTATAAGATTTTTAAACTAATTACACCTAATCTAATCCCTTATTTAAAGGGACACTGTACCCAATTTTTTTCTTTTGTAATTCAGAAAGAGCATGCAATTTTAAGCAACTTTCTAATTTACTCCTATTATCAATTTTTCTTCGTTCTCTTGCTATCATTATTTGAAAAAGAAGTCATCTAAGTTTTTTTTGGTTTAAGTACTCTGGGCAGCACTTTTTTATTGGTGGATGAATTTATCCACCAATCAGCAAGGACAACCCAGGTTGTTCACCAAAAATGGGCCGGCATCTAAACTTACATTCTTGCATTTCAAATAAAGATACCAAGAGAATGAAGAAAATTTGATAATAGGAGTAAATTAGAAAGTTTCTTAAAATTTCATGCTCAATCTGAATCACGAAAGAAAATTTTTGGGTACAGTGTCCCTTTAATTGTATTTAATTTAGTTAATTTAATTATAGTGTAGTGTTAGGTGTTGTAACAGGTTAGGTTTTATTTTACAGGTACTTTTGTATTTATTTTAGCTAGGTAGTTAATAAATACTTAATAACTATTTAGTAACTATTCTACATAGTTAAAATAAATACAAAGTTACTGTTAGTTATATTGTAGCTAGCTTAGGGTTTATTTTACAGGTAAGTATTTCGTTTTAAATAGGAATTATTTAGTTAATGATAGTTATATTTATTTAGATTTATTTAAATTATATTTAAGTTAGGGGGTGTTAGGGTTAGACTTAGATTTAGGGGTTAATAACTGTAATATAGTGGCAGCGACGTTGGGGGTGGAAGATTAGGGGTTAATAAATGTAGGTAGGTGTCGGCGATGTTAGGGACGGAAGATTAGGGTTAATAATATTTAACTAGTGTTTGCGATGCGGGAGTGTGGCGGTTTAGGGGTTAATATATTTATTATAGCGGCGGCGATGTCCGGTTCGGCAGATTAGGGGTTAAAAACTTTTTTACAATGTTTGCGATGCGGGGAGGGCTTTGGTTTAGGTGTTAATAGGTAGTTTATGGGTGTTAGTGTACTTTTTAGCACTTTAGTTAAGAGTTTTATGCTACGGCGTTGTAGTGTAAAACTCTTAACTACTGACTTTAAAATGCGGTACCAGTCGTGACAGGAGAGGGTCTACCGCTCAATTTTTGTCAGACTGGTAATACCGGCGCTATGCAAGTCCCATTGAAAAAAGAGGATACGCAATTTACGTAAGTGGATTTGCGGTATTTCCAAGTCTGGCCAAAAAAGTGAGCGTTACACCTGTACCTGCAAGGCTCGTAATACCAGCGGTAGGAAAAAAGCAGCTTTGGGCTCGGCCAAAGTTGCTTTTTAAGCCTAACACAAAACTTGTAATCTAGCCATAAATTTGTGGAAAAGACAATAAATAACAAACAAAAAACAAATAACGTTAATCACAACACGTTAACTAAAAGTGCAGAACTATGAAAATTGAAATAAAAATTTTCATTGATTTTGAAATCTCCTATTCATTATTTATATTTTTTTATTGTAATAATCTCTCTTAAATTCAGAATCCTCTTTTAGTATAGTATTCCTTTCTTTTTGCAATTTCAAAATTTCTTTTAAAGATTCACTTTCTTAATTACGAAATGACAATGCCATGTCTGCAAGTGTTTGGATGTCATTGGCTGTGTCTGGTACATCTTGTTGTGGTCTTACTTTTTCTGGTCTTTCATCGATGTCAGATTCAGTGACCATTGGATTATGTGGTGTATCAAAATCAGGTGGAGTTGGTCCCTCTACTTGGGTCTCATCCTCATCTTCTAGACAAATTGTATCCTCAACCAGTGGTTCCAAAGTTATTTCAACATGTTCTTTTTTTAAATTATGTTTTTTTATTATTATAAATATCATATTTAAATCAATTATACATTATCTGGATCAAATGTAAAAGAAATTCTAACATACCATCGAATAATGACATAGCACTATCTTGCATTGTCTGTAGTAATGCACAAACACCTGTAAATATAAAAATGTAGATACAATTAGTATATAATTGTACAAAACATCCAAAAAATAAAGTGAAAATAAACAGGTTGAGATCTGTGTATATATTGAAATGAATATTTAATTTAAAATGTTTTTTATGAAGAAAAAAAAATCACAATTATTGTCAAATGCTATATCTACACCCTCTGATGTGTGAAGACACAGGCATTCTATATTAACTCAGTTCACAGCCTATATAGCAGTGATGGTGAACCTTGGCACTCCAGATGTTTGCAAACTACATTTCCCATGGTGCTTAGGCACAATGAAGTGCAGTAAAGCATCATGGGAAATTTAGTTTTGAAACATCTGGAGTGCCAAAGGTCGCCATCACTGCTCTATAGGCATGCCACAGCAGATCATCGCTATTCAATTCACAATTCTAATAAAAGAAGAATAAACACAGTTACAACCATAAAAATAATTTTGTGTTTGTGTAATTAAAGGTTTAAAGATCAAAAAAAAAAAAAAAGGCTTAATGGCAAGGTACTCCAGTATACATTTTTAGCTAAAGTAATTAAAAATTGTATACTTTTTTCAATATCAACACTTTTTATATTTACCGTTAATAGTGTTTAGATAAAAGAAAGGATATCTACATTTAGGTAGCAAACAATATGTATTGTATTACAATACACCTTTATTAGAAGGAAAGTAAAGTAATTACAAATTTCATGATTTAAATAGGCATTTAATTTTAAATAAATTTAAAATGTACTTTTATCAACAATGTTGTTTTGCGGTATTCTTATTTGAAAGAAAAAACTTGTAGGTACATAATCTAATTTTTATGAAATTGAAGACTGCCGCTTCTCTAAATGCATTTTGACATTTTTTCACAATTAGGCCCATATTTATCAAGCTCTGTACGGAGCTTGAAGGGCCGTGTTTCTGGCGACTCTTCAGACTCGCCAGAAACACAAGTTATGAAGCAGCGGTCTAAAGACCGCTGCTCCATAACCTTGTCCACCTGCTCTGAGCAGGCGGACAGGAATCGCTGGAAATCAACCCGATCAAGTACGATCGGGTTGATTGACACCCCCTGCTGGGGGCCGATTGGCCACGAGTCAGCAGGGGGCGGCCAATCTGGGGCGGCCAACCTGGTGCAATGTTAAATGCGGAGAGCGTATTGCTCTCTGCATTTTGCGAGGTCTTGTGGACCTGATCCGCACTGTCGGATCAGGTCCGCAAGACCTATGATAAATAAAGGCCTTAGTGTGTGTTATTTCATGTGTTTCATTTATATATAAAAATGAGCTCATGGACTTTAATCTTCCTTTTGAGTAATCTTAGATTGGCTAAAAAGATATTTTGTCAATAGAACTGAAATAAGAGTGCAGTCTGCATAGGCAAAGATACAAGGTAATTTCTTTACTAATCTATGTATTATTATAACTGTGTTGGTTATGCTAAACTGGGGAATGGGTAACTATGGTAACATCTATAATTAAAAAATAAAGAAATATGCTGTTGCCTGTCCCTTTAAGAACAAAATATCAATACTGTTATCGCAAATCAAATTATCCAGTTGCTTAAATTTATTTTAAAGGAATTGCTTAATTCCATAAATGTGCCTTTTAAAGAGGGATATCATGAACAATGCCTATGTCCATCTTATTGTTAAAAAAATGGACCCATGAAAACTGTCCTGACATCTGTACTTTTCATTTATTTGCTGTTAGAAAGCAAAAAAAAAAATTGTCATCCTAATTTATATTTGATAATACATCAATTTCTCAATACTCAAACATAATAAAAATAAAATATTAACTTATGAAGATCTGAACATTAACTTACTAACGCTTTCTTCTCTGTGTGTAATTTCATGAGAAGTGGATGCTTGTGGCTTATGTGAGTTATTTTCCTAGGCAAAAGGTTGATTCTCCTGTTCATGGACCACCTCCATCATGTCTCTCATCATGTTGCTCTAATCAAATAATCAAAAAGTTTACAAAATAAGAACTTTTAATAGTAATACAAAAAAGTTATAGAATGCATTAATTTACCTCTGAAATCACTCATCCTGGCATACAGTTGCTGTTCAAAGTCAGTCAATTCTGCCCTATATCCCGGGCCTCCACACCAGTTCCTTTAGCAGATTGCCTTTCTCTGCATACTTTTTTCTTTATATTCTTATGAAAATCTGTCCCCCTCTTACAACAGGCCCTTACATCCTTTGGGAAATGTACTTCTGCAGACACAGATCAACTTATTTGTGACCATATAGTTTTCTTTCTCTGTGGGTTTTACCATTCTTGCCTGGTACCAATTGTCTCATCATAATGTTCAATCACCAATTCCACCAAGATACAATTCTGGTGATGGGTAAACATAATTCTTCTCCCGCTTTTTGTTTTTCCAGATTGTCCTGATGCCATCGTAAAATAGAGGTATTAACGGGTGCAAAAAAATCTACTGTTTGCTCAAATAAAGTTTCCTTTTATAACGGTTTGAAATCAATCTATCTATAAAGTTGTTAAAAAGGGGCGTATACAGTAGAGGCGTAACTAAAAACCACAGGGCCCAGGTGCAAGAATCTAAGAAGGGTCCCACCCAAAAAAACCACAGGGCCCAGGTGCAAGAATCTAAGAAGGCCCCCCCCCCCAAAAAAAAAAAAAAAAAGTTTGATACATATAGTTTTTTTTATTTATTTTTTACATTTAACACAGAACAAAAATATGTGAATCAGATTACATGTCTGCAAAAGGAGGTACCCTGTGTCCATAGTCTGTGAGATGGTCTGACCCCCTATTACTGTATATAGTGACACTGTTTAACCCACCAGTACTGTATATAGTGAATTAGTGACAGTCTGTAATCTGCTGGTAAGATGGCTGGCCTGAACCTACCCACCCCAGTACTTTTATAGAGTGACAACAGTAGTCTGTGACATGGTCCAGCCCCCCCCATACTGTATATAGTGGTACTGTATAGTGACACTGTTTACCCCCACCCTCCATGCTGTAGTAACAAGGTCTGTAATTTGCTGGTTCCACAAACACACACACAAACATACATTCGTAAATACACACACAGTCACATACATGCATACATACACACATACACACATAAACACCAATGGGTAAAACAGAAACACTAACCCCTGTAGTCAGAGACACTAGTGAAGCATTACACTCACATGATATCAGTGCAGGTAGTGGCAGGTCATCGCTTTTTATTGGAATTTTTTTTATTTTATTTTTTGAAGCTGGGCCCCCACTCTCAGGTGCCAGTTGCAGTTGCAGCCTCTGCACCCCCTGTAGTTTGTCCCAGGTATACAGATTTTTTTTGTTCTGGAAAGATCCCTATATCATATTAGCCCATTTTTTTTGGTCATGTGAATTTTGTTATTTTTTAAAAAAAAATTGAATGTTATTTCCAGTGCATTTCTATATCGAAATAAATGGACGATAAGATAACTTTTTTCTAAATAAATTAAATATTTATATTATTTTGAACATTAACAAATCATGTACATATAATACATATTATACACATATTGATATTGTGTATAAAAAAATAGTCCTTATTGTGGCCTATTTCTTTAAAATGTATTTTTTTTTTATAAAACAATATCAATAATGATACATTGCATGTTAGAAAACAGAAGAATGAGAATACAAAGTATATAGATTTGAAGCAAAGTTATAAAACAACTTTAAACATATTTATATACTAGAAATCACCAATAATAGTGTTTTCTTTAGTCTATTGAGTTATTACTTGAAATTGTGCAGTTTTAAATAAAAATTAGTTCCATTAGTACAGTTTGTGTAGCATTGATAGATCCTTTCAAAAATGACACAATCAAAAAAATTCTCAATTGGTGAATTATTGATTATATCCTATACTATGGATAAATATGTCCCTAAACGTAGGTTATTTTTTAGGGCATTGCCCTGAGATAAACAGCTTTGTTGCTCCTAAAAAAGACAAACACCCCCTAACACTATACAAACCCCTCACCCCCGAAACTACCAAGGGCCCTTAAAAGGGCCTTTTGGGAACCCTTAAAAGGGCCTTTTGTAGGGCATTGACCTTAGATAAACAGCACTTTTTCTCCAAACAAAAAAGATGAACACCCCCAAAAACTATACAAACCCCCACCCCCCAAACTACCAAGGACTCTTAAAAGGGCCTTTTGTAGGACATTGCCCTGAGATAAACAGCTCTTTTGCTAAAAAAATAAAACACCCCCTAAAAATATACATTACACAAAATAACAAATTATCATAAATAAAATAAATATTCCTATTCTAATACCCATAAAAAAACACCACAAGATAAAATAAAAAAACTAATCTAGAATAAAATACCAATGGCCCTTAAAAGTGCCTTTTGTAGGGCATTGCCTTAAAGATATCAGCTCTTTTATTGAACAAAAAACTACAAAGACCAACTATCATTACAAACCCCAAACCCACAAAATAAAAAAAACTATCTAAAAAACCTAAGCTACCCATTGCCCTTAAAGGGGCATTTAGCTGTTTTACTGCCCAGACCCTAAACTAAAAAATAAAACCCACCCAATAAACCCTTAAAAAAGCCTAACACTTACCCCCTGACGATCCACTTACAGTTTTTGAAGTCCCGCTTGAATGATCTTCATCCAGACAGCCTCTTCTATCTCTATTCAGCTGGCGAAGTCCTCATCCAGGCATCAAGAAGTCTTCATCCAAGCAGCCTCTTCGATCTTCATCCAGCCGGCATGGAGTGGGTCCATCCTGAAGACATCCGGTGCGGAGGATCCTCTTCATACGGTCGCTACCGTACACTGAATCTTCAATGCAAGGGACGCGATTCAAGATGGTGTCCCTTGCATTCCTATTGGCTAAAAAATTGGAATCAGCCAATAGGAATTAGGGCTGCTAAAATCCTATTGGCTGTTCAATCAGCCAATAGAATTTAAGCAGCTCTCATTCTATTGGCTAATTCGCATTAGCCAGAATGCAAAATGAATTAGCTCACTTTTTAGCCAGAATGCAAAACTCATAATACCGGCGCTATGGGAATCCCATGAAAAAAAATAATTTTACGTGTACGGGACTGATGTTGCATTACAGGCTAAAAGGTGTGCGGTACACCTATACCGACAACACTTGTAATAGCTGCGGTACTGTTTTAATGCTGAAAATGCCATATTTTCAGCATCACAAGCCGCAACGCAAAACTTGTAATCTAGGTTATAGAGTCGAATGAGGCTGAAGATGTTTAATTTCCAGCAATTCAAGGTATATTTTTATAGTTTTAATTTTTTTTTGTGTATTAGATTTGTATTGATTCTAAATTTATATTGCAATTTATATACGTAGCTGATAAAAATATAAATGCTGCACAAACTCAGAGGGATGAGTTAAATGAGGAGGAAGAGGAAAATATTGATAATATTGAGATGGAAGAATTGGTTCAAGAAGAGGAAGAGGTGGAGCAAGAGGAAGAGGTTGAACAGTGTACTTGTACTTAATATTTTTATTTTTTATTTTATCACCAACGATATTATCAGTAGATAATTTTGTTTCCTATTTAAGATCTTAGAACTTTTTGTAGGTATGTTGCGTTAAATTCAAAAACTGAAATCTGACTTGTAAGAAAAAAAAAATGCTAAGCAATCTTGCTAGACTAGGGAGGGAAAATAAGGTTAATATTATGTTAAACTACAAGATTTACTTATGGGGAAAGTAGTCAGGGTGCAGTATAGATGAGATAAACCACGTATTTAACCCTCCTAAGTTAGGAGGTTTATTATTTAAAAAGGGGGGGAGGTGGTAATTTGAGTATGATAAGCGAAATGTGGCCAATAATTGAGCCTCCTTAAAAAAGCAAGGTAAATCATAGCATCATAACTCAAGGTAAACGAGCTACAATAGAATAAAGAGCCAAATCTGTGTGGAAAGTCTCATGAGCATATAGGTTGTTAGTGGCTACTGGCTACATAGAGATGAGCGAAATTGCAGGTTGGGCTGAAGTCACACATGGCATAGTAGGGTCTAGAGATCTAAGTTAATAAATGTGACATGGGTTATGTAGCTCATTTATGATATTATGAGGAGGGGGACCATACAAAGTAACAATAGTGCAGGTCCAGCCTGCACTAAAAAAAACTTGTGAGATACTCAAAGGAAAAGATGCATGTCATAATATAGCAATGGCCTTAGCTACAAGTTGTGAACCCAGTACACAATGCCACATAGTAAAAAGTAGATAATCCAGCATATGTATGTATGTGTGTCATCTGCTCTACTATTATGCTTTCAAAACATCTATGGAATCACATGTAGTTCCAATGGGAAAGAAATGTCTAGACCAGTCTGCAGAGTCATATTCATAAGTCTATTAGCGTGATAGTATACCCCACCTGACCATGAGGACCCCAATCTGCATGTATTCAGTCTGTCATGTCCATAAATATAAGAGTGGGAGGGCTCAAACATCTCGGCCACAGACATCCAGGCCCCTAGGAACATTCAGAATAACAGGGGACCTCATATCAAATATAATTTTCACCATCAGTGTCTAAGGTCTCAGTGGGTTGTGTAAAATAAATAGATATGTATAACAGACAGTCACTTATGAGAAATTGTGTGACAGTAAACCAGGTCTAAGGAGATACCACAAAGCATATTCACTACTGGGCTACATAGATTTCCTCTAAAGGAAGCACTTGTGGTTGAGAACTTTCATAGTAGACCTATACAGTGATAAACAAAAACCGGCGTATAACGCATCCTTCACTTAAAATATCCATAGACTTCACAGAAGAGAAATTGAGTGACAGTTAACTAGGTTTAAGGAGATATTCAATAACATATTTTCTGCTGGGCTGCATAGATATTCTCTAAAGGAAACACTTGTAACTGAAATCTTTCATAGTAGGCCTATACATTGGCAAATAGAAACTGGGATATAACACATCTTTCACACAAAATATCTATAGGCTTAGCCAAATACAACATAAGAAGGGTAGATGTACCTCGTTTTGCATCTTACTGAAACTTACAATATAAGGTCAGTGATATATCATCCTTCAGCTAAAGCAAAACAAACAGTACAGGAGTCGCCCTCTAAGCAATCAACATGATATACTGAATTATATGGTTCCCCAAGCCCTGTCTGAAGGATTTCTTATTTCACAAGATGGACAAGGTACTAGGATGGCCAATTACATAGCTATACTTTTGGCCAAAATTGAATCTGAACTTAAATATAAGCAGCAGAGGTTTGTGTTTCTAGAGAAAATATATAACTATAAACATGGCTAACTGTAATACGCCTTACCATCATATATCTATGGAACCTATAGCTACACTTTAAATATAAAACTCAGGTTAGTATGTATAATATAAACAGTGGCAGTAATCAAAATAAGCATATTGAAGTATGAACATACTAATTATGGTACTGGCCAATACTTAACAGAAAGTAAGCTGCGTTGTTTATTGAGAAATACTTTAAACATATTGGGAAATGACAATCTATGTATAGACCAGAGGCTTGCACTAAATAGACATGTTTCATGGTTTAAAATCTTCAGTATATCGTCCCAAGCTCAGCATATATTGCCCATGTATTTAAGGGAACCTAAAAAAATGAATATAACATATCTAACCCTCGAACATAACTGTTATTAACCTCACAGCTTCAATATCTCTCAGGTATTCTAGAGTCCAACGAAAGGGATTTCACTTCTCTTTGTTTTTACCTTCCTTTTTCTCTTCACAAACTGGGTCAATATATAAACAGCAAATGTGTTATTAAAAACCAGCAAATAGAACCTATAAAAAACAGCAAAAAAGTCTCATATTTTATCTCAACCAGCCAGTCTTACTATGACCATGAAGTCCAATGTGTTGGGACAGAATTTTAGCTGATTCCTGTATTGTCGAGTAATCTTATAGAATTCCAGGGCAGGAGCAATAGACCTCAATATGACAAATATCTGTCCTTCCGCCATCCCCATAGGTTGATCCATGTTACTTTTTTGCCTTGGGAGATTGTCAGCAAGATTATCCCTAAGCAAACCTTTCCCTGATATCTGGTTCAATGTTGAAGCTGATTGGGACACAACTATGCCATTGTTGGTAAACCGCTTAGATGAAGCATTGCACTCAGCAGCGCTTGTATTCTTTAGCTCCCCGTCATCTGCTGGTAGCATGGCAGCACGTTCTGGTTCTTTTTCACTCCCGTTTGCGATTACCATCAAGCACTGGGGCCCCAAATCGCTGTGAGTAGAAAGGACTTGCTCTGCTAAATCTGCTGTAGCAGGTTGAAGCACCATCTTTAGTGTGTGCTCAAACGTGGTTCGATAATCGGCCAAGAGGTTACTTAGCTCTCTGATGATGAACGCTGCAGATTCCATGAAGGTGTTGTCTAGCTGGATTTAACCAATATTAAAGAGTCCAAATTGCGGAAAAAACAGTCCCCTTTTCAGCCCAGGCTCCAGGAAAAATATCAAGTATAAGCCTCAGTGACACACATGGCCGACCTAGCTTACAGTGGTAGTCCCTGTAATTTTTATCTGACAACCACAAGCGATCAGCAGTTTGGTTTAGGAGGTTTCTACTGTTCAGATTTTCTCAGGTTGCATTGATATACACCAGAATTTGTATTTTAAGCAAAATCACTGTCATAAGCCTTTAACATTTTCAAATTAGAGCCAGGAACTCTCCTCAGATGCGTCTTGTCACTTTGACTGTTGGCTCCACCCCCCCTTAATCCTTTTCTGCATTGGAAACATGGACATGGTTTTCAGAGGTTTTCTGTGGGAAAAGCAAGTCTTCTGACTTGTCTAGATTTGTAAATGAACTACACAATGATGAGATTGTAAATAAACTACACAATGATGAGAGAGAGAGAGACAGACTAATTTATGTTGGACTATAGAGTATTCTATAATACTATTGAATAAGCAAAGATTTTCAATTACAGAACAATTATTAATTAATGGAAATGTACATTAACTTGTCACTTTGGGACACTGTACCCAAATTTTTATTTATTTTTTTGGATTAAGATAGAGCATGCGATTTTAATAAACTTTCTAATTTACTACTATTACTACTTTTTTTCATTCTCTTGCTATCTTTATTTTAAAAGCAATAATGTAAGTTTAGAAGCCGGCCCATTTTCAGTTTATAACCTGGGTTGTCCTTTTTGGAATGAGAGAGCACAGAGAAACAAGTGCTGCCCACTGTACTGAACCAAGAATTTGCTGTCTCCTTAGCTTAGATCATTTCTTTTTCAAATAAAGATAGAAATAGAACGTTTAAAAATGTACAATAGGATTAAATCAGAAAGTTGCTTGAAATGTAATGCTCTTGCTGAATCATGAAAGAAAAATATTGTGTGTAGTGTTTCCATTTACATCTTCAATTACAAGAAAAAAAAATATTTTCTAAAATATGTCCTTATTTACATTTTTTTTATTTTTTTTTATTATTTTATTTCCTGAGGATCAAAACATTTTGGTCAACAAAAAATAACTTTTAGTAGTTCTGCTTAAAGCAGAAACTGGACTGATAACTAACTACTCCACAGTGCGGAAAATGCGAATGAGATATAAAAAGATGTAAATTTCTTCTGTATAATATATTTTAACAATGATGAATGTGAAGATAACATATTTTTTTATTTAAAATATATATATATATGGTTTCAATATAATAATTTGGTGTCTTATTCATTACTATCTGTAAAGTTAGACTAGGTTATCAGTCTAAAGCCAACAAGATTACATCTTTGTAAGAAGTGTCACCAGTGACATTTTTGAATATCTATAGGAATCAAAAGTTCTGCAGGGGGTGTGGAAGGAGATAAAGGTATTGTTTATAACTGGTCTTTGTATTATTATTATTGTATGTGTAAAATAATATAAAGCTTTCTTACACTTGATAAAAATGCATTTATTGATTAGATTGCATGTATTAGGTTACATGATTTTTAATAATTTTAAAACAATTTTTTTATTTTATTATTATTACATTAAAATTACAATACTTTTAAATTTAAATATTGTAATACACAGATTAAACAATTGTATTTAAATAAAAAAGTAAAGTAAGACAATTTTATATACAAAAAACAAGTGAATTTGGGAGTATTTCTAATGATAAATAAGGCGCATATGTAATACTAATGGCGAGATTTATCATTAATCCACTGTATCTCGACTTTAGAAATTGGCGATAAAATACTACTGGTTTTATGATAAATATTGGCACACATGTGCGCCTCTCCAAAGGCGAGCTGTGGAAAACTGACAGTCGTATTTAAAAAAATAATGATAAATGGAGCACTTAGGATCAACTATTTAAAAAAAGGAGGAAAGAAGGAACATTTAATGAAAGCACAATAATTTGTAATGCATCATTAAAGGGATACTAAACCCACATTTTTCTATCATGATTCAGAAAGAAAGTTGCTTAAAATTGCATGCTCTAATTTACTCCTATTATCAAATTTTCTTCGTTCTCTTGCTATCTTTATTTGAAAAAGAAGGCATCTAAGCTGAGGAGCCAGACAATTTTTGGTTCAGGACTCTGGACAGCACTTGTTTATTGCAATAACCCACCAATCAGCAAAAACAACCCAGGTTGTTTACCAAAAATTCTTGCTTTTCAAATAAGGATAGCAAGAGAATGAAGAAAAATTGATAATAGGAGTAAATTAGAAAGTGGCTTAAAATTAAATGCTCTATCTGAATCATGAAAGCACTTTTTTTAGGTTCTGTGTCCCTTTAAACATATTATGGGAATTTAAATGTTACTGAAAAAATCCATGGTATTCTATGTTAACTTTGGTCCTACAATGAATTAGTAGACACATAAACTATATTACTAACAGCAGCACTTTCTTACCAATATGAAATAATTTTTTTCAGCATTCATTTCACAACAGAGTACCATGTGCCACTATTCCTTAACAGTATACAACTTGACATTTTTGTTTTATTAAAAAATGATGAGAGAAAAGTAAAATGTCAAACCAGTTTACAATTTTACCATAGACATTTTCTCATATTTTATTAACATTTTTCTTTGTGACAAACAGTTACCTGACTGTCTTTTTTTTTTTTAGAAATATTAAAGGGACAGGATTATTGATTATAGATAAAAAAGATTAAAGATGCATCATTTGTGCACATAAAAATACTACAAATTGTTTATGTATCAAAATATAGGAAAATATAAAACTTACACATTTGCATTCCACTGGTCGGCTTAATAATTGGTGCCATATTTTTCAGAGGGGTGAAAAATCCACATAATTCTTATTATGCATTTTGCCTGATTTCCTGTAATTTAACTACAGAGAGGCCGGACCACTTCCTTTAAGATTTAGAATCATGACCCTAAAACATTATACACATTGATTGCTTGATTAGCGTAGGATTTCAGTTCTATCTTAATGGCCACTGCAAAACAGATAAGTGAGGATACTTATTAGGATTTTTTAATGGTTATGTATCAGGATTGCAAAACAATGTAAATGTTACATTTAACTAACAGCAAAGAACCTTTAAAGAAATTTAAAACATTCATTTTGTATGCATATATTTTGCAATGCAGTGCTTAAAGGGATATGAAACAGTGCCCCTATAATAAAAAAAAATAATATGTATAATATTAGAAAGACAGATTGTGTTTAAATGAGCTTTTAACTTACTTGTTCATTTGCAAAATTCTTAGATAAGGGAGCTACCATTGTAAACCCTAAGTTCTACTGTCACAATTCTGGGTTTCATATCCCTTAAGGAATAACCACCTGCTTAGTGTTTTTTTTTATTACAACAATGGAACAGACTGCTTAAACATAATATATGTGATATATGTTTGTAGCAATATAGATAGATATGCACATATTAGAAATACACGAATGCTCCTTTAAAGGCTGTGTAGATTTGTTTTTAACATTAGTTAACTGCAACAATTTGATGAAGCCTAGGGAGATCACATATACAGTAAAAAGTATCCTCAAATATATAATGTTTTATATTAAAACGCATGGTCACAAAGAAACCTGTTTTTATCTGCTAGCAAAATATTGTTAAGAAATTATTTGCAGCCATTCCTAAAAGCCATGTGTTAATAAAAATAGTAGATTAGGTTGAAAGAAGACAGAAACTTAATCCCATTAAAAGGTGACCCATTTAACACAAGGAATCATATCTTTGAATTCTGTTTCTAGCCAGAAATGTATCTCAGCCATTTTTAAATGTATATAAGGTATTGGCATTCACTACCTCCTTAGGCAATGTGTTCCACAATTTGATTGCTCGTTCACTGAATAAAAAAAATGTATGTTGCTGGAGATTAAGGGGCCACTTTATTAATGTGCGAGCGGACATGATACGATGTAGCGTATCATGTACGCCACTCATCGATAAATGCCGACAGCATATGCTGTCTGCATTTATCATTACACAAGCAGTTCTTGTGAACTGCTTGTGCAATACCATTAAGAAAGGTTTTTAGAGAGGAGCGCCAGTTAAGTCAAGGTCTGATGTGTGTGTGAGTTATATGTTCACACTAGAGCGAAAAAAACCTCTAAGGTAGGGGTTTATTTTTAATGTGTGATGCAGATGCTTATGCGGTGGTAAGACAACTAGGGAACAGATGTGAGATATATAGTATATTACAATTTAATACAATTTATTACAGACACAATATATGACTTATAGACATGGATCCATGGTACATAAAAGTGTATTTAAGACAGTTAAAAATAATAATAGATTAAAAACTGTGGAATATATAGGGTTAAAAATCAAGGGGATTGGACCCTCCAAGGGCAGAGTGTCCCCAAGGTGGTGTGTAAGAAAGGTGGACTTAGTTACAATGTACTACCCTCTACTCTCTATGGTGATACGGAGGCTAGTAAAACAATTTGCATAAATTGAACAGTTAAAACAGATTGGTGGAATGGTGTCCACAAAATTAGAGAATATAATCAAAACAACAAAAAAAAAAAAAAAAATGCGGCTCAAAGAAAAATATCCTATGCGGACAGAACTTAACTTTAAATCATATATAAACATATATAAATAAAAACCATATGTGAAGTGATATGCAGTGATAAAGGTAAAAATAAAAATAAAAATAAAAGTAAAAATAAAAACGATCCAAAAAATGTGATAAAAAATAACTAGTGTGTACACATCTAGTAAAAATGTGGTATCAGAAAAATGTGGTATCAAAAATCATAAATGTGATGTGATCTCAAAATAAGAAAAAACAGTCACATATCATAAAAATGTGTAATAAAAAATGTGAATGGATGATAATCAACAATAGTAACTAAATAAGGGGCAGTGAACAATTATTTAGAAGATAGACAGATGTTGGTGATACATTCAGAAAATAATATAAAATAGTGATAACGTTGTTATACTCCTAAAATCTATATATCCTGAAAAAGAGTCTATATAGAATGTCTCTTGTCCTCCAATGGGTCCTATTAATCCAATCTGAAGATGGTTCAAATGCCTCAAAACCACGGCAATAGAAGGCAATAAAAGCAATAAAAAATACCAATAAAAAAGGGCAATGGAAAAGCTGGGAAATCCTCAAAGCCTAGGAATAAAAAAACATAACATAGTATAATACTGTTACAGGTATAGATAAATCAAGAAATATAGCTCACCATATAGTTGCCAACGCGTTTCGGCCCACAGCTTGGGCCTTTCTCAAGACTAGTATATGGTATGGGATAGGTGAGCAGGGTCTTTTATATCAATATATGGCCAATAATATTTCACTTAGAATTGCGCCAAAAATTACCGCAATGACACCGGAAGTGGTTACACCGGAAGTGTCTAAGTGCTGGCGGATCTGTGCCTATATTGGTTGGCAAATGTCTTTTCTATATATAAGTGTTTTTTTCTCTTATGGCCAAAATTTGTCAGCAAGTTGTGATCTTACCAAAACGTCTCTAGTGACTTTTAATATCCCAGTGGGTCTGTTCAGTACATACCGGAAATTCAACTGAACCGGATGTTTATTTGTCCTCTGTTCCAAACCGGAAGTCAAATAGTTTGAAACCGGAAGTTTTGGTTTTCCTACTTCCGGTTCCGGATTTTGCTCATCAGACCGGAAGTTGGGATGTGTAAAAGCGAAAGTCTATATTTTGTTATGTCCTCACTCTGGGATTTGATTATTTTTGAGCAGCTAAATAACGACTTTGTATTATAAAATATAATATATATATGTATATTGTGATATATCTAATAAAATAATAACTCAATAGTGATAAAATGTTTATTTAAAAGCTTATTTGTCTATCATAAAGTGGTTATTTCTATGATATGTGGATTAATATTAGAGTGAGTAAATCGCTCTCATGCTTGGGTGGTTTGTGTAAATTATATTTAAAAATTGTGTACTGTTGGATGTCAGTGATTATTCCTTAAGTTCTATTAACACTTTTATAACTCTTTCTTGGGATTTGGGGGAATGGATTGGACATGTTAAATATAGAAAGTCCGAAGACCTGATAGTTTGGGGGGAGTGTCAAATGTAAGATATTAAATGACTAAATTAGTCAGTACTAGGGAATAGTCAATATTGCAGAAGTGTGTGAGAGGGAGTTCTATCGTTCAGACTGTACATTCCTGGATTGTTTAGGAGAAGTTAAATCATATCCTTGTATGATGTGTATCTTATAGTGAGTTATATGCAGTAATGAGTAGGTTGATGGCACTGTTTCTTGGGTTACATTTGTCCTCAGTTGCACCTACATTATGCACTTAACATAATGTCTAGGTGGAGTGTCCTGACCATCATAGTGTCTTCACCTGGTGGCCTTGAAGTTGAAGGAGTTGTGAATAACAGTTATTTCAGGGTCAGTAGGTGAGAAAGATCCTCCTTATTGTTTAAACCTCTTGGGAACAAGCAATCTAACTCGAAGATCCATCTTGACTCTGATATCAGGAGTTGTTTCTCATAGTCTCCTCCTCTCCAGTTGGGTTTCACTTTTTGGATTCCATAGAAACTGAGATCTTTCATGTTGCCTTTATGTTGAAGAGCAAAGTGCCTATATAGTGCCGTTTCTGTGCTGCCGTGTTCGATTTGTAGTAGATGTTCCCGAATTCTGTCTTTAAGGCATCTCGAAGTCTGGCCAACATACTGTAGACCGCAGCTGCACTGCACTATGTAGATAACTCCTTTGTTGCTGCATCTGATCAGATCTCTGATAGTGTGTTTCTTGGTTGAATAGTGGGAGTGGAAGTGTTTTATCTTTAGGCCTCTCTTGCACGCCTTGCAACTGGGGCATGGAAAAAAACCTTGTATGTGTTTGCCTGATACATCTCTTTCTTCTGTTGTTCCTAGACAAGGAATACTTGGGGCCAATATGGTCTTTAAGTTGTTGGATTTCTTATAGATGAATCTGGGTTTATCCATGAGAGTTTCTCCTATTATGTCATCGTTCTTGAGTATGTGCCAATGGTTCTTTATAATTCTTTCTATGGTTCTCCTGTTCTCACTATACTGAGTGATGAAAGCGACATCTATTGAATTAGAGTTGTTTTCAATCTTATTCTCCTTGATCTTGTATTGGAGTAGTTCTTGGCGATCTCGTCTCCTCACTTCTTCTATGTCTTTATTTAGTTTTTCTTCTCCATATCCTCTTTCCAAGAATCTCGACTTTAGTTCTTCTGCTTGTATTTCCCATAGGTTTGGGTCAGAACAGTTCTTTTTTAGTCTCAGTAGCTGTCCTTTTGGTATGTTCTCCTTCCAACTTACGTGGTGGCAACATTCACTGTGGATGTAATTGTTACAATCCACAGGTTTAAAGTATGTGGAGGTTTTCAGTTTCCCATCTTCTACTGTTATTTTTAAATCAAGAAAGGTAATCCCAGTGCTACTGATCTCATGGGTAAATCTTAGGTTGCAGATGTTGTCATTCATAACACTGATGGTGTGTTCCAGGTCTTCCTTTGGGCCCTTCCATATCATAAGTATATCGTCTAAGTACCTATGATAGGATACCAGGTCCGCGCCGGCTGGGCAGGACTCCCAAAAGATGTTCTCCCATCTGCCCATATATAGTTTTGCATAGCTTGGCGCGAACCTGGTCCCCATAGCTGTACCGCACAGCTGTCTGTAAAACTTTCCATCGTGATTGAAATAGTTATGTGTCAATATATAGCTTATTCCCTCCAAGATGAATTTCTTCTGAGGTTCTGGTACTGTCGTCTTTCCTTAGAAAGTATTCTACTGCCTCCCGACCTCCTTCGTGCGGTATACTAGTGTACAGGGAGGTGACGTCACAGGTTACTAGTAGATAGTCTTCCATCCATTCTATGTTCTCCAAGATGTTTAATACTTGTGTGGAATCTCTTATATAAGATGGTAATTGTGACACATATTTCTGTAAATTCCTGTCTAGATACTCGGACAGATTGCTGGATAGGGACCCAATCCCTGATATTATTGGTCGTCCCGGGGGGTTGATGAGTGTCTTATGTATTTTAGGGAGGTAATAGAAGACGGGGGTTATAGGGTGCTTGATGTTAATATACCTATATTCCTTGGTGTTAAGAATTCCGTTGTCATGTGCGTCCCCTAATAAGCCTTCTAGTTCCTCCTTGTATCCTCCTACAGGGTTACTTCTCAGGACCTCATATGTCTCCTTATCCGATAGAATCCTTTTGCATTCATTGCTGTAGTCCTCTTTATTCAGGACCACGATTCCGCCACCTTTGTCTGCGGGTTTGATCACCAAGTTCTTGTTCTTCTCTAATGACCTTATCGTTTGCATTTGACTCTTCGTAAGGTTATGTCGGTGTTTGTTCAATTGGTTTTGACTAATGTTCTTTAGATCACTGCATACTACGGTGTCAAAGGCTTCTATAGCGCTGCCCTTGCTCTGAATAGGGTAAAAAGATGACCTGGATCTAAGGTCAGAGTGTTGATATGGGTCTGGGACAGACTGAGTGTTGGATCCTATGTCCAGTGGTCTACTGTTGTATTCAATGGGAGATTTCATGAAATGTCGTTTTAATGTCAGTTTCCTTACGAACTGTTTCACATTGACAAATGTGTCAAATTTGTTGAGACTTTTTGAGGGGGCGAAGGAGAGTCCATAACTTAAAATTGAATTTTCTTTATCTGTTAGAGCAATGGTACTTGGATTGAAGATTCCTTTAGTAATATCCTTCTTCTCCGGGCTTTCATGCTCCGTTTTTTTCTGGTTGGCATTTACTCGCCTACCGCCCCTCTTTCCTCTGTGACTTTTCTTTTTTCCATAGGATGTTGGAAGTCGTCTGCATTTGGATTTTTTCTTTTTGTAGATGTCCTTTCTAATTCTTTTGTTGTGGTCTGGTGTTCCTCTAAAAAAATGATGTCCTGAAGTGGAGTTTGTTAGAGTTGTGCTTTGTTTCCCATTCTTTACCATGTTGTTTGGTGTTCCAATCATGGGTCTGGTATCCTGTTGTGTAGTCATTCGATTTTGTGTGTCCATAGATCTCGGTTGATTACCATTGGGTGTGTTCCTGTGACCCTGGTATTCTCTATTGTGGTTGTAGTGGTTGGAGTACTGGTTAGGATTGTGCTGATATTGTTGATGATTAAATCTGTTAGGTGTATATGGTGTTCCGTCAGACCTGGTATTGAAATATCTTCTTTCATTATGTCTGAAGTGGTTACTCCCATATCTGGGTCTGTCATTGTTCCTCCATCTTGGGTATTGATCATATCCATATGCGAAACTCTCCTCTGGGTTCCAGCGTGGGGAATAAGCGCTTTCCCTTTGGTGGTGTGGTCTGTGGGAAAAGTGGTTGTTCAAATCCCTATTCATATGAAGATCATCGTTGTAGTAATTTCTTTTGTGCATTGGCCCCCCAAGATGTCGCTGGTAGCCCCACTGGTTTCTGGGATTGGCCATAAGAGAAAAAAACACTTATATATAGAAAAGACATTTGCCAACCAATATAGACACAGATCCGCCAGCACTTAGACACTTCCGGTGTAACCACTTCCGGTGTCATTGCGGTAATTTTTGGCGCAATTCTAAGTGAAATATTATTGGCCATATATTGATATAAAAGACCCTGCTCACCTATCCCATACCATATACTAGTCTTGAGAAAGGCCCAAGCTGTGGGCCGAAACGCGTTGACAACTATATGGTGAGCTATATTTCTTGATTTATCTATACCTGTAACAGTATTATACTATGTTATGTTTTTTTATTCCTAGGCTTTGAGGATTTCCCAGCTTTTCCATTGCCCTTTTTTATTGGTATTTTTTATTGCTTTTATTGCCTTCTATTGCCTTGGTTTTGAGGCATTTGAACCATTTTCAGATTGGATTAATAGGACCCATTGGAGGACAAGAGACATTCTATATAGACTCTTTTTCAGGATATATAGATTTTAGGAGTATAACAACGTTATCACTATTTTATATTATTTTCTGAATGTATCACCAACATCTGTCTATCTTCTAAATAATTGTTCACTGCCCCTTATTTAGTTACTATTGTTGATTAAGTGCGCATCCATTCACATTTTTTATTACACATTTTTATGATATGTGACTGTTTTTTCTTATTTTGAGATCACATCACATTTATGATTTTTGATACCACATTTTTCTGATACCACATTTTTACTAGATGTGTACACACTAGTTATTTTTTATCACATTTTTTGGATCGTTTTTATTTTTACTTTTATTTTTATTTTTATTTTTACCTTTATCACTGCATATCACTTCACATATGGTTTTTATTTATATATGTTTATATATGATTTAAAGTTAAGTTCTGTCCGCATAGGATATTTTTCTTTGAGCCACATTTTTTTTTTTTTTTTTGTTGTTTTGATTATATTCTCTAATTTTGTGGACACCATTCCACCAATCTGTTTTAACTGTTCAATTTATGCAAATTGTTTTACTAGCCTCCGTATCACCATAGAGAGTAGAGGGTAGTACATTGTAACTAAGTCCACCTTTCTTACACACCACCTTGGGGACACTCTGCCCTTGGAGGGTCCAATCCCCTTGATTTTTAACCCTATATATTCCACAGTTTTTAATCTATTATTATTTTTAACTGTCTTAAATACACTTTTATGTACCATGGATCCATGTCTATAAGTCATATATTGTGTCTGTAATAAATTGTATTAAATTGTAATATACTATATATCTCACATCCGTTCCCTAGTTGTCTTACCACCGCATAAGCATCTACATCACACATTAAAAATAAACCCCTACCTTAGAGGTTTTTTTCGCTCTAGTGTGAACATATAACTCACACACACATCAGACCTTGACTTAACTGGCGCTCCTCTCTAAAAACCTTTCTTAATAGTATTCCCTCTGTGGGCAGTGGGGGCCCACTTTAGATAGGAGCTATAGGTCCTTTAAGCGCTGTGAGTACAACACATATCTGCTTGTGCAATACCGCCCCCTGCAGATTTGCGGCCTAAGGGGGTGTCAATCAGCCTGATTGTATAGGATCGGACGGATTGATGTTCGCGGCCTCGGAGTAGGCGGACAAGTTATGGAGCAGCGGTCTGTAGACTGCTGCTTCATAACTTCTGTTTCCAGCGAGCCTGAAGGCTCGTGCGGAAACAGGGCCTTCGGAGCTTGATAATTTGGCCCTTATATTTACTCCAGCCTTAAATTGTGACCTCTAGTCACAAACAATTTAATTGGAATAAACAGAGCTTTTGCCAACTCTACATATTGACCTTTAATATATTTATATAAAGTAATTATATCACCTCTCAAGTGTTTTTTTTTTCTTCTAGAGAAAACATACCCAGTTTGGCTAATCTCTCTTCATAGTTTAAATTCTCAATTCCCTTTATTAGTTTTGTGGCATTTCTCTAAAGTTTTTCTAATTCTGCAATATCTTTTTTTGAGATTAAAGTTCTGTAAAATTTTTAAATGTGATAAGCTCACTGTTAACCCCTTAACGACCGACGACGTATGCCATACGTCCTCAAAAAAAAAGCACTTAACGACCGAGGACGTATGGCATACGTCGTCGGTTTAACAGAGCACTGGAAGCGATTGGAATCGATTCCAGCTGCTCTAACAGTATTGCAGGCTTGCCTTGAGGTCTAGGCATCCTGCAATACTGTTCCCGAGTGCCGGGACCGGATTGATCACTCCCCCACGAGTGATCACTTCCGGTTTCGCTCCACGTGGAGCCCGGCAGTGTTTCAGAGCATCGGAAGCGATCGGACACGCTTCCGATGCTCTGCTTGTGTGCTAAGTGCCTGGGTGGGTCGAGGCACTTAGTTAGTTATAAAATAAAAGTAATAATTAAAAAAAAAAAAAAAAAAACGTATATTAAAAAAAAAGCCCTAAATAGCCCCCCCCCCCTCCCCCTTCACTAGGCATCCAAGATGGCGATGCCCAGTGCATCATGGGGCCTCTGGGGGTGTCCCTAGCCTGCCTCATCATAGGGGCAAGCTAGGGTCACCCAATCTGAGCCTCCCACCCAAAAAAAATTAATAATAATAAAATACCCCATTTGTCTGATCATGTCAATATTTGTAAATTTTGACACTGATCAGTGTGGATCTCCCTCCCTCTCCTCACTTGCGATTTTGTTGGAGAGAGAGAGAGAGACCTGTTTTTTTGCAGAGAGAGATTTAATTCTTTTATTTGTTAAAAAATATAGAACCAAAGGCTCTTTTCAGAGCCATTTACCCCTATTTTGCCAGTGATCACTATAAATCACTGGCATTAGCATAGCTGCACTTTTTTTTTGCTGTCTGTGCATTTTTTTAGGGGTTAATTTTTTGTTGTTGTAATTTTTTTAAAATCCAGAGGCTCTTTTCAGAACCATTTAGTTAATTTAATTTAATTTTCAGAGCCATTAACCCCTAGCTTGCCAGTGATCGTTATAAATCACTGGCAGTAGCATAGCTGTACTTTTTTGCTGTCTGTGCATTTTTTTAGGGGTTAATTTTGTTGTTGTAATTTTTTAAAAATCCAGAGGCTCTTTTCAGAACCATTTAGTTAATTTAAATTAATTTTCAGAGCCATTAACCCCTAGCTTGCCAGTGATCGCTATAAATCACTGGCAGTAGCATAGTTGTACTTTTTTGCTGTCTGTGCATTTTTTAGGGGTTAATTTTGTTGTTGTAATTTTTTAAAAATCCAGAGGCTCTTTTCAGAACCATTTAGTTAATTTAATTTAATTTTCAGAGCCATTAACCCCTAGCTTGCCAGTGATCGCTATAAATCACTGGCAGTAGCATAGCAGTACTTTTTTGCTAGTTTATTTAGTTAATTAATTTAGTTAATTAATTTAATTTAAAAAAATTTAGTACATTTTTTCTGTGACAGAAAATATATAGTGCTGAGGAGGCGTATGCCATCCTTGCGTCAGAGTCAGATGCCTCTATGTCTGACTCAGACCCCAATTTTGACCCTGCCATATGCTCAGATACATCACTAGATGCAGTCTCAACTGATAGTGATGTATCTGTGGCTGCTAGACCCCCTACCAGCCCCCCTGCTAGCCCCCCTGCCAGAAGGAGGCGTGTTGCTGCCATTGCTGCTGAAGAGTGGGTAACACCTCATCTCCAGAGGCCAGATATCCCACCCTTCACAGCAAATGCTGGCATAAATATAGATGTGGCAGGTTTTAGCCCCCAGCAGTTTCTGGAAGTGTTTCTGGGCGATGATGTATTGGGGAACATTGTCGCCCAAACTAATTTATATGCCCATCAGTTCCGTGCTGCAAAGCCTGGAACATATTTGGCAAAGCAGCAATGGGCCCCCATCAATGTGCCAGAATTCAAAAAATTCTGGGCATTGACCATTCTGATGGGCATCATAAAGAAACCCTCCATTCGCTCCTACTGGAGTACTAGCCCCATCTGCTCTACCCCCATTTTCTCCCAGATTATGTCGAGGAAGAGGTATGAAATGATTCTGCATTTCATGCACTTCAGCGACAACAGCCTGTGCCCCCCTAGGGAGCATCCCCAATTTGACAGGCTGTATAAAATCCGCCCCCTGATAACCCACTTTTCTGCCAGGTTTGCAGAGGCTTATACACCTGGAAGGAATATATGTGTTGATGAATCCCTAATGAAGTATAAGGGAAGGCTGGGATTCAAGCAGTTTATTCCTTCCAAGCGCTCCAGATATGGGGTAAAGGTGTATAAGCTCTGTGACAGCGAGAATGGGTATACTCAGGCCTTCCGGGTGTATGAGGGAAAGGATAGCCAACTTGACCCTCCAGGTTGCCCAGAACATATGGGAACCACTGGCAAGATTGTCTGGGACCTGATATTACCCCTAATGAACAAAGGGTATCACTTGTACTTAGACAATTTTTATACAAGTGTCCTTTTGTTCAAGCTACTGTATTGCTTTGATACAGTAGCTTGCGGTACAATTAAAAAGAACCGTGCAGGTTTCCCAGGACAGCTTGTACGCACCCGGCTACGAAGGGGGGAGACCTCAGCTCTGCGCCAAGAGGAGCTGTTGGCACTGAAGTACAGAGACAAGAAGGATGTATACCTTCTTACCACCATCCACACAGAGAGGACGGTGGCGGTTTCTGTACGTGGCAGAGCTGAGATCATAAGGAAGCCAGTGTGCATCAAGTCTTATAACCGGCATATGGGTGGGGTTGATCTGGCTGATCAGCTGCTGCAGCCCTACCTAATTATGCGGAAGACAAGGGCCTGGTACAAAAAGGTTGCAATTTACCTAATGCAGATTGCAACCCACAACGCTTTTTTGTTGTTCAAAAAAGCAAACCCCAGAGTTAAAAAGACTTTTTTACAGTTTCAGCTCCAGATTATTACGGGGATTTTGTACCATGATGCACCTGCTCCCCGGGCGGTGATGGGAGAGAGCAGAGTTGGGGCTACCCATTTTATTTTTAAAATCCCCCCTACTGCCACAAAGCAGAAACCACAAAAAAAATGCAGAGTCTGTACCAAGAGGGGGAAGAAAAGGGACACCATATATTACTGTCCTGATTGCCCTGGACAGCCTGCACTCTGCATTGGGGACTGCTTCAAGCGGTACCATACAATGGTCAATTTTTAAAAAAATAAATACATTTGCTGTTATATATATATATATATATATTTTTTTTTGGTTATGTTTACAGTTAGATGTTTTTTTGGTTTTTTTTACTTTTACTGTGCCAGATTTTTACATTTCACTACTCTATTTTTTTCTAAAATTGGGCCTGTTTTTTTTTTTTAACCAAAACCCCTGTCAAACCTATGCATGGGGGACATAGGTGTTCTCAGGGTGCCTTGCAGAAAACAACCTGAAGTATGTTTTTGTAATAACTTACAACAGTCTCTCCTAAATCATAGTCAAAAAGCAATGTGTCTGTAAAAATGAAAATTGAAAAATTACCACCATACACTTTCTCCAATTTTTTGGGCTAAAACGGTTGCTTCAAAGGCATCAAAGCACACCATATACAATACCTTGGGGTGTCAACATTTAAAAAATATACACTTTGAATGCAATAAATAAACGTGGGGTATGCGATAGGCCCCAAACTAAAGATAGGCCTATCAGAAGTAATACTCTCATTTTTAATAACTAAAATCACAAGTCATAAAATTGTAACATAACCTTCCCAAAATCCTGGCAAACCTATGCATGGGGGGCATAGGTGTACTCAGGGTGCCTTGCAGAAAACAACCTGAAGTATTCTTTTGCAATAACTTACAACAATCTCTCCTAAATCATAGTCAAAAAGCAATGTGTCTGTAAAAATGAAAATTGAAAAATTACCACCATACACTTTCTCCAATTTTTTGGGCTAAAACGGTTGCTTCAAAGGCATCAAAGAACACCATATACAATACCTTGGGGTGTCAACATTTTAAAAATATACACTTTGAATGCAATAAATAAAAGTGGGGTATGTGATAGGCCCCAAACTAAAGATAGGCCTATCAGAAGAAATACTCTCATTTTTAATAACTAAAATCACAAGTCATAAAATTGTAACATAACCTTCCCAAAATCCTGGCAAACCTATGCATGGGGGGCATAGGTGTACTCAGGGTGCCTTGCAGAAAACAACCTGAAGTATTCTTTTGCAATAACTTACAACAATCTCTCCTAAATCATAGTCAAAAAGCAATGTGTCTGTAAAAATGAAAATTGAAAAATTACCACCATACACTTTCTCCAATTTTTTGGGCTAAAACGGTTGCTTCAAAGGCATCAAAGAACACCATATACAATACCTTGGGGTGTCAACATTTTAAAAATATACACTTTGAATGCAATAAATAAAAGTGGGGTATGTGATAGGCCCCAAACTAAAGATAGGCCTATCAGAAGAAATACTCTCATTTTTAATAACTAAAATCATGTAACATAACCTTCCCAAAATCCTGGCAAACCTATGCATGGGGGGCATAGGTGTACTCAGGGTGCCTTGCAGAAAACAACCTGAAGTATTCTTTTGCAATAACTTACAACAATCTCTCCTAAATCATAGTCAAAAAGCAATGTGTCTGTAACAATGAAAATTGAAAAATTACCACCATATACTTTCTCCAATTTTTTGGGCTAAAACGGTTGCATCAAAGTCATCAAACCACTTCATGTATAATACCTTGGGGTGTCAACTTTTTAAATATAATCACATTTATGGAAAACAAATAAATTGGGGTATGTTAAAAGACCCCCAAAAAAGACGATAATAAGAAAATATGTTAAATGTGAAAAAAAATCACAAACACATATCAGACATTTGGCATTGCACCGCCCAAACAAGCCACCAAACCTATGCATAGGTGGTATCACTGAACTCAGGAGATGTTGGTGACCACATATTGGTGTCTTCTTTGGTAGTAACACATAACAGGAGCTGTGAATCCATGTCTAAAGTACAATGTATATGAAAAATAACACAAAGAAATGAATAAGCAATAGTTTGACAAAGACTAGTGGTTGAATTAGTGTATGGAAAGTGTTAAAATACCTGCATTTGAAATACCCTAGGATGTCTACTTTTCAAAAATATATGGTTTTATGGGGGTAAATTACATTGGCCGGCTTCAGAAATGTCTTAAATAGAATATGGGTGCATGGGATGTGAAAATGGGAAGTGTAAAAAATGGAATGCGCTTCCTACAAATAAGGCCTTCTAGCCCCCAGAGAACCCAACACACCTATACATGGGTGGTATCACTGTACTCAGGAGATGTTGTTGAACACATATTGAGGTGTTTTTTGGCAGTAACACATAACAGGAACTGAGAATCCATGCCTAAAGTACAATGTGTGTGAAAAATAACACAAAAAAATGACTACCCAAAAGTTTGACAAAGACTGGTGGTTAAATAAGTTCATGGAAAGTGTGAAAATACCAGCATTTCAAATACCCTAGGGGGTCTACTTCTCAAAAATATATGGTTTTATGGGGGTAAATTTCATTGGCCGGCTTCAGAAATGTCCCAAATAGGACATGGGTGCATGATGACCGATGTGAAAATTCCAAGTTGAAAAACTGGAATGCACTTCCTAAAAATAAGGCCTTCTAGCCCCCAGAGAACCCAACACACCTATACATGGGTGGTATCACTGTACTCAGGAGATGTTGTTGAACACATATTGAGGTGTTTTTTGGCAGTAACACATAACAGGAACTGAGAATCCATGCCTAAAGTACAATGTGTGTGAAAAATAACACAAAAAAATGACTACCCAAAAGTTTGACAAAGACTGGTGGTTAAATAAGTTCATGGAAAGTGTGAAAATACCAGCATTTCAAATACCCTAGGGGGTCTACTTCTCAAAAATATATGGTTTTATGGGGGTAAATTTCATTGGCCGGCTTCAGAAATGTCCCAAATAGGACATGGGTGCATGATGACCGATGTGAAAATTCCAAGTTGAAAAACTGGAATGCGCTTCCTAAAAATAAGGCCTTCTAGCCCCCAGAGAACCCAGCACACCTATACATGGGTGGTATCACTGTACTCAGGAGATGTTGTTGAACACATATTGAGGTGTTTTTTGGCAGTAACACATAACAGGAACTGAGAATACATGCCTAAAGTACAATGTGTGTGAAAAATAACACAAAAAAATGACTACCCAAAAGTTTGACAAAGACTGGTGGTTAAATAAGTTCATGGAAAGTGTGAAAATACCAGCATTTCAAATACCCTAGGGGGTCTACTTCTCAAAAATATATGGTTTTATGGGGGTAAATTTCATTGACCGGCTTCAGAAATGTCCCAAATAGGACATGGGTGCATGATGACCGAAGTGAAAATTCCAAGTTGAAAAACTGGAATGCGCTTCCTAAATATAAGGCCTTCTAGCCCCCAGAGAACCCAACACACCTATACATGGGTGGTATCACTGTACTCAGGAGATGTTGTTGAACACATATTGAGGTGTTTTTTGGCAGTAACACATAACAGGAACTGAGAATCCATGCCTAAAGTACAATGTGTGTGAAAAATAACACAAAAAAATGACTACCCAAAAGTTTGACAAAGACTGGTGGTTGAATTAGTGCATGGAAAGTGTTAAAATACCAGCATTTGAAATACCCTACGGTGTCTACTTTTCAAAAATATATGGTTTGATGGGGGTAAATTCCATTGGCCAGCTTCAGAAATGTCCCAAATAGGACATGGGTGCATGATGACCGATGTGAAAATTCCAAGTTGAAAAACTGGAATGCGCTTCCTAAAATTAAGGCTTTTTAGCCCCCAGAGAACCCGACACACCTATACATGGGTGGTATCACTATACTCAGGAGATGTTGTTGAACACATATTGAGGTGTTTTTGGCAGTAACACATAACAGGTACTGAGAATCCATGCCTAAAGTACAATGTGTGTGAAAAATAACACAAAAAAATGACTACCCAAAAGTTTGACAAAGACTGGTGGTTGAATTAGTGCATGGAAAGTGTTAAAATACCAGCATTTGAAATACCCTAGGGTGTCTACTTTTCAAAAATATATGGTTTTATGGGGGTAAATTCCATTGGCCAGCTTCAGAAATGTCCCAAATAGGACATGGGTGCATGATGACCGATGTGAAAATTCAAAGTTGAAAAACTGGAATGCGCTCTCTAAAAATAAGAGCTTTTAGCCCCCCGAGAACCCGACACACCTATACATGGGTGGTATCACTGTACCCAGGAGATGCTGCTGAAGACATATTAGGGTGTTATTTGGCAGTAACCCTTAATATTATCAGTAAATGTATTCTTAAATTGCTATTTTGTCAAAAAATCAAATTATTTTTTTTTCCCCCCCAAACTTTGGCATAGATTGGTGGTAAAATGGTTGCATGAAAAAAGTCAAAATACCCCAAGTTTGATACCTTAGGTTGTCTTCTTTTAAAAAATATATACATTTGAAGGGGGGTAGTTATCAAGCCGTCAACCTCAAATACGCTGGAATTCCGCAGCGTATTTGTGGCGAGGCTGATTCGCCTTAGTTATCAAAGGCTCGAGACCGGCAAAAGTAGAATTTTGTGACGTAAGCTTCGATCCGCCGGACTCAGTCCGACACAGATTGATTCTTACGTCACTCCAGATGTTCCGCACACAAGTGCGGCACATTCTCACTACTTTTGCTAGCTATCAAAAAACTAGCAGGTACGCTCGGCACTTTTACGGCCCAGCGTACCTGGTTTTCAATCCGCCACCCCTGGAGGCGGCGGATCCCATAGGAATCAATGGGAGTCTGACCATAGCGAAAGTACAAGTTCGCTGCTGACAGACATCCCATTGATTTCTATGGGAGCTGTCTACACCTAACACCCTAACATGTACCCCGAGTCTAAACACCACTAATCTGACCCCCCTACACCGCCGCAACTAAATAAAGTTATTACCCCCTAAACCGCCGCTCCCGGAGCCCACCGCAAGCTACTCTATACATATAAACCCCTAAACCGCCGCTCCCGGAGCCCACCGCAACTATAATAAATGTATTAACCCCTAAACCGCCGCTCCCTGAACCCGCCGCAACCTATATTAAATGTATTAACCCCTATCCTGCCCCCCCTACACCGTCGCCACCTATAATAAATTTATTAACCCCTAATCTGCCCCCCCTACACCGTCGCCACCTATAATAAATTTATTAACCCCTATCCTGCCCCCCACTACGCCGCCGCCACCACTGTAATAAAATCATTAACCCCTAAACCTAAGTCTAACCCTAACCCTAACGCCCCCTAACTTAAATATTAATTAAATAAATCTAAATAAATTAACTCTTATTAACTAAATGAATCCTATTTAAAACTAAATACTTACCTTTAAAATAAACCCTAATATAGCTACAATATAAATAATAATTATATTCTAGCTATCTTAGGATTTATATTTATTTTACAGGTACCTTTCAATTTATTTTAACCATGTACAATAACTATTAAATAGTTATTAACTATTTAATAGCTTACCTAGCTAAAATAAAGAGAAATTTACCTGTGCAATAAATCCTAACCTAAGTTACAATTACACCTAACACTACACTATACTTTAATAAATTATTCCTATTTAAAAATAAATACTTACCTGTAAAATAAACCCTAAGATAGCTACAATGTAATTAATACTTATATTATAGCTATCTTAGGATTTATATTTAGTTTACAGGTAACTTTGTATTTATTTTAGCTAGTTAGAATAGTTATTAAATAGTTATTAACTATTTAATAACTACCTAGCTAAAAGAAATACAAAATTACCTGTAAAATAAATCCTAACTTAAGTTACAATTAAACCTAATACTACACTATCATTAAATTAACTAAATAAACTACCTACAAATAACTACAATGAAATACAATTACATAAACTAACTAAAGTACAAAAAATAAAAAAAGCTAAGTTACAAACATGTTAAAAATATTACAACAATTTTAAGCTACTTACACCTAATCTAAGCCCCCTAATAAAATAACAAACCCCCCCAAAATAAAAAAAATCCCTACCCTATTCTAAATTACATAAATTTCAAAGCTCTTTTACCTTACCAGCCCTTAAAAGGGCCATTTGTGGGGGCATGCCCCAAAAAGTTCAGCTCTTTTGCCTGTAAAAGAAAAATACAACCCCCCCCAACATTAAAACCCACCACCCACATACCCCTAATCTAACCCAAACCCCCCTTACAAAAAACCTAACACTAATCCCCTGAAGATCATCCTACCTTGAGTCGTCTTCACTCAGCCGAGCAGCGATGGAACCGAAGTGGACATCCGGAGCGGAAGAAGTTAATCCTCCAAGCGGCGCTGAAGAAATCTTCCATCCGATGAAGTCATCATCCAGGCGGCGCTGAAGAAGTCTTCGATCCGGCCGATGTCATCTTCAAAGAGGCGCTGAAGAGGTCTTCTATCCGGGCGAAGTCATCTTCCAAGCCGGGTCTTGAATCTTCCTTCCGCCGACGCGGAACCACCTTCTTCACCGACGGACTACGACGAATGACGGCTCCTTTAAGGGACGTCATCCAAGATGGCGTCCCCTCAATTCCGATTGGCTGATAGAATCCTATCAGCCAATCGGAATTAAGGTAGGAAAAATCTGATTGGCTGATGGAATCAGCCAATCAGATTGAGCTCGCATTCTATTGGCTGTTCCGATCAGCCAATAGAATGCGAGCTCAATCTGATTGGCTGATTGGATCAGCCAATCGGATTGAACTTGAATCTGATTGGCTGATTCCATCAGCCAATCAGATTTTCCTACCTTAATTCCGATTGGCTGATAGAATCCTATCAGCCAATCGGAATTGAGGGGACGCCATCTTGGATGACGTCCCTTAAAGGAGCCGTCATTCGTCGTAGTCCGTCGGTGAAGAAGGTGGTTCCGCGTCGGCGGAAGGAAGATTCAAGACCCGGCTTGGAAGATGACTTCGCCCGGATAGAAGACCTCTTCAGCGCCTCTTTGAAGATGACATCGGCCGGATCGAAGACTTCTTCAGCGCCGCCTGGATGATGACTTCATCGGATGGAAGATTTCTTCAGCGCCGCTTGGAGGATTAACTTCTTCCGCTCCGGAAGTCCACTTCGGTTCCATCGCTGCTCGGCTGAGTGAAGACGACTCAAGGTAGGAGGATCTTCAGGGGATTAGTGTTAGGTTTTTGTAAGGGGGGTTTGGGTTAGATTAGGGGTATGTGGGTGGTGGGTTTTAATGTTGGGGGGGGGGTTGTATTTTTCTTTTACAGGCAAAAGAGCTGAACTTTTTGGGGCATGCCCCCACAAATGGCCCTTTTAAGGGCTGTTAAGGTAAAAGAGCTTTGAAATTTATGTAATTTAGAATAGGGTAGGGATTTTTTTTATTTTGGGGGGGTTTGTTATTTTATTAGGGGGCTTAGATTAGGTGTAAGTAGCTTAAAATTGTTGTAATATTTTTAACATGTTTGTAACTTAATTTTTTATTTTTTGTACTTTAGTTAGTTTATGTAATTGTATTTCATTGTAGTTATTTGTAGGTAGTTTATTTAGTTAATTTAATGATAGTGTAGTATTAGGTTTAATTGTAACTTAAGTTAGGATTTATTTTACAGGTAATTTTGTATTTCTTTTAGCTAGGTAGTTATTAAATAGTTAATAACTATTTAATAACTATTCTAACTAGCTAAAATAAATACAAAGTTACCTGTAAACTAAATATAAATCCTAATATAGCTAGAATATAATTATTATTTATATTGTAGCTATATTAGGGTTTATTTTATAAGTAAGTATTTAGTTTTAAATAGGATTCATTTAGTTAATAAGAGTTAATTTATTTAGATGTATTTAATTAATATTTAAGTTAGGGGGGCATTATGGTTAGGGTTAGACTTAGGTTTAGGGGTTAATCATTTTATTACAGTGGCGGCGGCGTAGTGGGGGGCAGGATAGGGGTTAATAAATTTATTATAGGTTGCGGCGGGTTCATGGAGCGGCGGTTTAGGGGTTAAACTATTTATTTAGTTGCGGAGAGGTGCGGGATCAGCAGGATAGGGGTTAATAATTTTATAATAGAGGGCGACGGTATAGGGGGGGCAGGATAGGGGTTACTAGGTATAATGTAGGTGGCAGCGGTGTCCGGGAGCGGCGGTTTAGGGGTTAATACATTTATAAGACTTGCGGCGGGGTCTAGGAGTGGCGGTTTAGGGGTTAATACATTTATAAGACTTGCGGCGGGGTCTAGGAGCGGCGGTTTAGGGGTTAGTAACTTTATTTAGTTGCAGGGGGCTCCGGGGGCGCCGGTATAGGGGGTAGAACAGTGTAGTTTAGTGTGAGTGCTTAGTGACAGGCTAGCAATAAAGCTGGGAAAAAGCCGAAGGGCAGCGAGATCGGATGAGTGATAACTGTCACAGTCCGCTGCTCATCGCCCCGCGGCTTTTTGACAGCTTTATTTGATAACTTAGGCGAACGTATTCAAGGTCCGCGGCGGCGAAGGTAGGCGAGCTTAGGCGGACGTATTGGGTCGGCGAAGGCAGAAAAGTAGACGGCTTGATAACTACCCCCCGAAGGGTTATTCAAGGATTCCTGACAGATATTGGTGTTACAATGTAACTATCGCCAATTTTGAAAAAACATGGTTTTGAAATAGCAAAGTGCTACTTGTACTTATTGCCCTATAACTTGCAAAAAAAGCAAAGAACATGTAAACATTGGGTATTTATAAACTCAGGACAAAATTTAGAAACTGTTTAGCATTGGTATTTTATGGTGGTTGTAGATGTGTAAGAGATTTTGGGGCTCAAAGTTAGAAAAAGTGCATTTTTTTTCATTTTTTCCTCATATTTTATATTTTTTTTTATAGTAAATTATAAGATATGATGAAAATAATGGTATCTTTAGAAAGTCCATTTAATGGCGAGAAAAACAGTATATAATATGTGTGGGTACAGTAAATGAGTAAGAGGAAAATTACAGTTAAACACAAACATCGCAGAAATGCAAAAATAGCCTTGGTCCCAGATGGTCAACAAATTGAAAAGTGGTCTGGTCACTAAGGGGTTAAAAGGATACACACAAAAGTAAACAGTTTGTTTTATGGTCTTACAATTCTATTGCAGTGTATTTTTATGCATTAAAGGGACACTGAACCCAATTTTTTTCTTTCGTGATTCAGATAGAGCATGCAATTTTAAGCAACTTTCTAATTTACTCCTATTATCATTTTTTTTCATTCTCTTGGTATCTTTATTTGAAAAGCAGAAATTTAAGTTTAGATGCCGGCCCATTTTTGGTGAACAACCTGGGTTGTTCTTGCTGATTGGTGGATAAATTCACCCTACATTAAACAAATGCTGTCCAGTGTCTGAACCAAAAATTGGCAGGCTCCTTAGCTTAGATGCCTTATTTTTCAAATAAAGATATCAAGAGAACGAAGAAAAATTGATAATGGGATTAAATTAGAAAATTGCTTAAAATTGCATGCTCTATCAGAAGCACTAAAGAAAAAATTGGGTTCAGTGTCCCTTTAAGTAAAGGCTGTATTCACCTTTTTGTCAGCTTTATTTGCTCAGCTGCTCTGATTGGTAGGTTTTCAAAGCATAGAATCCATGAAGCATACTTACCAGTCAATACCTATATGAGCATAATGATTAGTACCTGTTAGTTAGAAAAATAGAGGATGTTTTAGCCTTTTTTATGTGTTATTGGAGCTGTTTCTTAGTAGTGCAAGTTCCTTTAAAATATGTCCCTTTTAATAAAAACAAAATAAGAAAATATTGTTTTATTTACAGTTCTGTATTATGGGAATGTTCCTCACAAATATGAAGAGAAATAGCTAGTAACTTATACAGTGCACATGCTGGATTATATCTGGTACCACTGGCTTATCCTATTAGTTACTCGCTGCTTTATTCCTTTGAAGAGATGTCTCTGGCATGGAATTAAAAATGGTGAGAAAAAAAAAATTCAGACTAGTATCTAAAAACTACACTAGTAAAAAATATATATTTAAGTTTAACCTTTTAACTGCTGAGCTTTGTCTACAAAGAAAGTGTGCAAAAAATGCATTTTTTAATAAATAAGAATGGATGAGCCTTTTAAACACTGGGTTTTGAGGGTTAAAGGGACATAAAACCCAGTTTTTTACTTTCATGATTTAGATAGAGTATACAATTTCAAACCTTTTTTTACTTTACTTTTATTATAATATTTGCTTTATTCTATTTGACCTGTAGCATTATACTTACCTCTAGAACGCAGAAAAACCGTGTTAACCCCGATCCTTTTTCTACTTTAATACAGTCTTACCATGCTCAGCTCCCAGGGCCTGCACTAACTTTAGTGGATGTCTTGAAAACAGATCACGCAGTTTCCTGTTAGCGCGGCCAGAGCTCTGGCACAAAGAGGATCGGGTTAGCGCACTCTCCAGAGTGCAAAGGTAAGCATTAAACCTTAAAAAATAAGGATACAATTGAATACTGATGAATTTCATCACTAATTATTAGTTCTTTTTTATTTTCATTGGTGCATTCGTCAAAACAAAACATTTTATCTGGTTTTCGTTATAAATGTGTTTTCTAAATGAAAAAAATGCACATCTCTAGTGTTTATAGTCTATGGGGTAGATTTATTAAGAGGGGAGTGGACATGATTCGAGGTAGCAAATCATGTCCACTCGACCTCGTTAAATGCCGACAGCTTACGCTGTCGACATTGAACATTGCACCAGCATTTCTGGTGAAATGCGTGTGCAATACTGCCCCCTGCTGGCCAATTGGCCGCTAGTAGGGGCCATCAATCATCCCAATCGGATGCCACCTGTTCTTCTAATAATATTTATCTAATTATAAGTATATTAAATTTATCTTTGATTTAGAAAAATAAATTTACATCCATTACAGAATTTAAACTTTGGGGGTTGTACACTTTGTAGTTTAAATATACAGTAAACTTCACGTTGCACTATTTTTATTTCTCTTTCTCCCTTTTATTTATGTCTGGGTATATTATCTATTCATTAAACACTCAATTGATGGATGTTAGAAAGTGTTCCCGTTTAAAATATTTAACTATAGTAGTATTAGATTCCACATTTTTTAATGCCCTAAGATGTTCTAAAATTCTATCCCTTAGGGCCTACATATTGGGCTATTGTTAGCAAGGGATGCGATAAGCAATTTCACAACTGCGCTAACTGGTGCCCTTACTACAAGTTGACAGTAAACGTGTGTGCTGGAGCATTGGGTTAGCAGCAGTGAAGACCTTGCATAAAAATGTGCACCGAACATATAAAAAATACATTAAAATAAAGTGTTAAACTCATATATACAGTTTCTGATAAAAACATTCATATACAATAAATATTAATAATTTTTTAGAAGGGTTAAAAGGTATATGGTGGGGGGTGGAGCCAACTACTGTGGGGACCAGTCGTGTTCTTATGCAGCTCCTGATTCTTAAGCTATTTTTTGGAGTATAAACCCTGAAACCGTTTCCCTTTTATGTGCTGGAGACTTCAGATACATGCCTTGGGCTATAGAACAGTCGGAAACTCATAATTTCTGTGGACTCACAGGCACTATACACTACTAAGAGAAGTAAAGCCATGCGGTGTGCAACACCATCTTAACTGCTGTTATCCTTTCACACCCACATGACAGCCTGACCTACTAAGGTCCATAGGCTCTTCTGTTGACAATGGAGGAATCTTACACGGAGATAAGAGCCTGCCTAAGGGAACTAGGATCTCGCATGACAAGCCACTTTAACAGCCTGAGGGGCATCATCAGATATAGCTCTGAACATAATGCGGTATCTGCAACTACAATAGCTCTAAAGTATGGCTCTAAAGTATGTACAACAGGGTACTATAATTGCGCCGTCACATGAGATCCAAGAGGCCTCTATTCCGTTTACGCCGAGAGAAGCCGGTGGCTTAGAGGAAGAGAAAGGATGCTCATCACTTAATACACGTTTACCCGATCGTGGTTACAAGATTCCCGAACTCACCTCAAACCTGGGGGAACAGGGGTTGATACGATGACTCTGTGATCTCTCTCAAACTCAGCTTTAATATAGGCCCCCTCTGTTACTATGGGTTTGCAGCTGTTCTCTTGCCTGAAGTAAAATCTCAGGAAGAGAGACCGCACATGAGTGGTTTTGCTATCATCGCGACCCCCCCCCCTGGGGATCTCTCACTCCGGCTCTTAGTTGCCTTCGTCCACATGAGGAGTTCTCGTCCTCCAAGCTACTAAACATTGAACATTACAGATTGGGCATCGGATAAAATTATAGTGTCCCCTTCTATATGCGGACAGGGAGACTTTAGGGTTTTACAGAGTCCCTTCTTATTTGTAAGTTTCACCGGAGATCGAGAGACTCTTAGCGGCTGTGGAACCCTCTGGATTTAGCCGTCTGCATAGAGATTAAGATTCTGAAGTATACTTTAAAGACACTTATTCTTATTATGCTTTAGTATACCAATAAGCGCTTGTAAACTTGAATATAGATGTTTAACCACTACAATTCATGTTCAGTATTTTAGTATATAGAATTGTTCACTGCTACATACCTAACACTATTGTATTTAGAATAGGATTCTGTCCATTGATCCTATTTAATATGCATACGTTGTTTATTATTATGCCTTCAAATATGTTTTTATTAATGAGTTATCTAGTCAGAGCTATTGCTCTTTGTTATGAAACCATTATTTTATAGACTCCCTATGGTTATCTTACTACCTATTTATAATTTTAGATATTGATATTTTTCCAAAATAAGCAAAAGTGTACCCTTAATTATTCTATCTATGCATTTTGAACATTTTCTGTTCATCTCATAAGCAATGGCTTCCCAAGTTTTTTATGTTAGTAGTAGAGATAGGTTGCACATTTATATTAAGCTACTTCCCTATTTCATACCTGAGTAAGCTGTTGGCTGATGCTTGCAATTTAGACTTGGATGAATATCCTACAGTGATACTCTTTATGTGCAAGCTTTTCTATTGGTATTCTTTATGCTTCTTCTGCATATATATTTAAATTATATATTTAAACTGGTTATAGAGGTCCCATAGAAGTACATTGGTAATACTTATTATATTTTACCTTAATTTTGATTATATATCTTATGCTTAAGTTATAGTCGCTTGTAAGCTTGTAAGTGATACCTAGGTTTCTTGTAACACTACCTACTTAGTATGGATGGGTAAACTCCCTATGTGGTTGCCACTATATATTTTCGCCTACTCAATTCAGTAAACTGCAGTACATTTTGGGCTCTAGTTATGCTCTTATAAATTCTGGTAAACTAAAGTTGGAGCTCTCTGTACACCAGAATCTACGATACTATAATGTTCTGATAAAAAACAATTCTCATGTTTTTAATACAGGGGCCTCACAACTTGATGATTTTCTCAAGCCTACAAGTATATGTGGTAATACCAAGTGAGATTATATGTTTGTTATTTGCAGATACTCACAAGGGTCATAGACTTTTCTCTATTATAGCCTTCAGGTAATATGTGCAGACTAATTTAATACTTCATAGGCTACTATACCTATCAATTGTTATGATAATATTGAGATATTTACCATCTTTATTTAGGGTTAATCTATACTATTTTCAGCAGATCATGTTGTACTATTATAGTATGATTACATTAGCATCCTATAGGGTCCCTATATCTTTAGCCACTAAATATTACATTGAGTAAAGGTCCAAGTGCTGCACTGTTCATGACATATTTATCCTTCAATTATTGTGATTCTATGATCATGGATGGTGTATTTCACATTAGCTAGTCAATATCATGTTATCTAGGGTTTAACGGGAACAGTCTGTAACACTCTCCATTTATTATGTTATTTTTATTTATGACTCCCTTCTTTTATATACTGATATTCTTCAAAGCCATAGGAGCGTAACATAGCACCCCCACCACCTAGGGGGCACTGTAGTGAGTCATGATCTCCAGTCCCTAATGAAATCTCCTAAGCTACGTAACTATACCCCATAGATCTCTGTCTCGTCGGCATCAGTTAGCAAAGTTGCCCGTAGGGAATACATTGCAAGCAGTATTATGTTTATATTTCTAGATAATTGTTCTCTCTATGCGACAGATATTATTGGGACAGGTTACCTGCTCCCATTGGACCCCTCTCCTCCCTTTCCCGCTGGTACTTGTTGCCTGCGGGTCATACTCCTACTCCTTTTTCCCACATCGCCAATAGTTGGCATATCCCCAGGAGAGGGGCTCATTCAACTTATGTCCTCTTCTTTTTGATTTTAACATAGCCTCATAAGAACTGCCATCTTCTATATAATTTTTATATACAAAAATGTCAAGGTCCTTAAATATTTACTTATATTATATTTTTGTTGCCTAGGCCTGGGCTCTTATTGTTACACTTATATCTTATTGCTAATACCCCCCCCCCCATATAGGTTATTATGCATGAGAAACATTGTTACATTAGAACCTTGGCACCTCCTTTTTTTTTTTCTCTCTCTTTTTGACTACTGCTAAGCGGTGTTTACCTGCTGATGTTAGTCAAATCGAGATACCCTATCACAAGAGATAAAGACATTGGTTTATCATTCTCCTTTTTGTGGAGCACCCAAATGTTTGAGATGAAGGTGTCAAGAACTCATGATTTGTCTTGTGTATTAGTACAATGTTATTATAGTACTGTATATATTTTATTTCTGCTTCATCCTAAAATATATCACTGTAAATGTATAATTTCTGTGGTTATCATTCTATGTACCTTATTGTTTCCTATATCAGTTGGCTAATGAGTAGCCATTGAGTTAACCACTGTTAAATGCTATTCAATATGTTATAAAATGAGATTCTCAAGTTATTGATAACAAAGTATTGTACAATTATCACTTGTTGTTATAAGTGATTTAACGGTCAATTATGTATCCACTGCATGGTAACAATCTTCCTTGTTCATGTATAGTACTTGTTATGTTATTTTGCTGACTTTTATGTCTCAAGAATCTCAATAAAAGATTATTTAAAAAAAAAAAAGGTATATGGTATATGACTGGAAAGGGCTATACACACACTTTAGACCCTTTTCCAGTTGAAAACCATAAAACGTGAAAAATAATTTTTAATCAATTTTAATATTTTGTGTGTTTTACTATGTGTATCATGTAAATATTTTACATTCCAATGTTCTTAGTATTTTTAATTATATATATTTTTATATAAATCTGTATATACCTGTGTGTAGAACATTGGAATGTAAAATATTCATAACTACCTTTAGCGCCTTAGAAGTATATGGGGAGGGCAAGTTAACTTGATTGTGATATCCAAAGTGCTGAAGTAAGCACACATCGAGTTTCTACCTCGCACACAATTTTTACTTTCAACTTGTAATAGACACGCAAAAACATATTTATTTTCAGAGGTGTTAGCGCACGAGCAAAAAATATATTTAGCACACCACTTGTAATCTGACCTATTGCCTATTATATTCTCTTCATGTTAATAGATAAATCACCCTGTTCTACATATGTGTTTGGTATCTCCTGCTCCTACAATTGTAACAGTAACAGTACTGTTGTCTTGGTAACCATATGTACATTTTCTTTTTAGGCGACATAGAGGGTGACAAAATGTTACCCAGATTTTTTTGCTTTTTATAATATAAATTTACAGCCTCTTGAAATGATTGTAGTACATTTTTGTGTCCTCCTTTGGTAGACAGTAATGAATTATTCCACATATTGTGTTGCAATCTGTGTTGTAAGTAGTAATAAATCTCTCTTTGTATGCAAATTAATATGACCCTAGGGAGGTCTCCCTATGGGTGATGGGGGAAACCAGACGTGGACTCCTTGCCCAATGTGCTAAGAGGAATGTGGCTGCACCTCACTGACGAGGCCCATAGGAGGCCGAAATGATCGCCTAGGATTGTCATGTTCCTTGTTCAGAGGAGTATTGCCTGGTATTTCGGAACTGGACTGACCTTACTTGGCGGGATCAGACTGATATACTACAAGAAAGTTTTCCCTCTGTGAAAAGCACACTGGTCTAAAAGAGGCTGCTCCTGGGTGGTAAATCACCATAGAACTAGCTGATGAGTTGTTGTTCATTTCTGCTAGAGCGCTTCTCTCTTTGTATGCAAATAATTATGACTCTAGGGAGGTCTCCCTATGGGTAATGGGGGAAACCAGACATGGACTCCTTGCCCAATGTGCTTAGAGGAATGTGGCTGCACCTCTCTGACGAAACCCATAGGAGGCCGAAACGATCATCCGGGGATGTCATATTCCTTGTTCAGAGGAGAATAGGCTGGTATTTCGGGGGGTGGACTGACCTTATTTGGCAGGATCAGACTTATATACTACAGGAAAGTTTTCCTCTGTGAAAAGCACACTGGTCTAGAAGAGGCGGCTCTTGGGTGGTAAATCGCCATAGAACTAGCTGATGAGTTGTTGTTCGTTCCTGGTAGAGCACTTCTCTCTTCGTATGCACAGTAATAAATCATGATTTATGTCTGGATGTATCTTTATTTGTCTTTTATATCTTAGTAATTACTCTCTTCATATGTTATGATTTATGTTAACAAATTGCTATCATACCCCCATGCATTTTATCTCTTAAATATAATTTTGTTTTTATATTTCTTGTTGGGTACAATTACATTTGGTACATACGATTTGACCTCTAAGAATGGATTTTAAAAGATGTCTAGGATGACTGGAGTTAATATGTAAAATCACATTTTCTTCTGTTCTTTTTCTGTAATTTCACATTAGTGCTGTTAATTATTGACATAGTAGCCATGTGTGTGTTTAGGTTTATCAACTTAGGGGTACTGATTAGTGCGTCAAAAAGTGTTTTCCAGATTTATCAACTCCTTTTAGTTGTGAAAAATGGCCACGTAATGTGTCGTTAAGTATTGAGAATTTTGATTGTGTTCAGAAAAATAGGTCTGGCACATGTTAAGAATAGAAACAATTTTCACCAAAATGGCTGACTGGGATAACAACTAACTTAAAAAAATACTCATCAGCAGCCAATAATTAGCAATAATTACAGGATTGAAACACAAATATTTTTTTTATTAATACTTTATTACAATTACTATAACAAACATATTAGCCAGGTAAAGCTGTTTAAAACTAAATAATAATATAATAATAGTAGAACACAATTCCTCTTTTATACATAACAAGCAATGAAGGTTAGTCCTGAAAATGTATTTTTAAACAGACTTTGACAGCTGTTCTTGAAATGTATTAAATCAGGTCCCAGTTAATGTAAAAGAAATGTTCTACTGCAAAACAAAATAGGAATCTTGTATGAAGAATTATGCTTAACATATTCTGGAAATAAAATTAGTGCCTCTTATCTCTCTCCAATCTGTATGATAACCATTCATGTCTCTCTCACCTCTTTAAGCTTTGATAACACTGTACTTATTTGGCCCCCACATTAAGGAAATGTTTCCATATCCCTAACATGGGCCTATTTTTTCATATAAAGTGAATCTGTTTATCTCCAGTGTTTTCATAATCTTTTGGGTCTTTTCATCTTCTACACAGTTGTATTTCACCCCTTTAAGCAGTGGTGTAATTAAAGTTTACTGGGCCCCAAAGCAAAGGCTGCATTGGGGTCCCCAGATTTTAACAGTGCTTTTCCTGGCTATTTTGCCCCCCCCCCCCACCTTGGTTAGTCCACACTAGACATTATCTACTTGCACAGCCTTACTATACAATTATGGTGACTGTTTTTCTGCATGATCAAACTGTGATGGACATCTTAGAAATCTAGCCACCATATAAGTTGTAAATAAATACTCTTCCCTTACACCATGATCCCTGATTTCAGGGGGGCACACAGAGGGTCCAGGCATGATGCTAATGGAGCCCAATTCCCACTATGCCCCCCCCCACTCCAAAAATTAAACAATTTTCCAATTTACTTTTATCAATAATTTTGCTTTGTTCTCTTAGTATTCTTAGTTGAAAGCTATGCTAATTTTGAAGTCCTTGAAGGCCGCCTCTTCTCTTAGGGCATTTTGACAGTTTTTCACCACTAGAAGGTGTTAGTTCATGTGTTCCATATAGATAACACTGTGTTCACGCACGTGAAGTTACCTAGGACTCAGCACTGATTGGCTAAAATGGATGTCTATCAAAAGAACTGAAATAAGGGGGCAGTTTGCACAGGCTTAGATAAGGTAATCACAGAGGTAAAAGTGTATTTATATAACAGTGTTGGTTGTGCAAAACCAGGGAATGGGTAATAAAGGGATTATCTATCTTTTTGAACAATAAAAATTCTGGTGTAGACTGTCCCTTTAATCTCTTAGAAGGAATTTTGTTTCTCTGTTGTATAAGGAAAATGATTTAAGTTCCTGAATCTGATTTTTTTTTTTGTTTTAACTTTTTGTCTCGACCCTACACAGTTAATATTGGTTTACTCATTGCTATATAACCGTAACTGCACTCTAGCTCTGCCATAAGGCACTCACTCCTGTAGCCTACTGGCCCAGAAGCATCTGCACAAATTAATCCCCAACCCCTACACAACCATTTATTTCAAACCTCCTATACCCAAGGAAACCTCAACAAGTAGCACATCAATGTAATATGCCCCTTCTGGAAAAAACAATCCTCAGAGCTGTTGAACCTTTCTTTCAAGATAAAGTTGTACGTGACTTGATTAATGTGTACTTCACAAAGATAAATCCTTCCGGAAGCACCGCCAGAACATCACTAATCCTCCACCAAATTTCACAGTGGGTGCAATATACTGTGGTTTGTAGGCCTCTCCAGGTCTCTGTCTAACCATTACACAACCAGGTTTTGGGCATAGCAGAAAACTGGACTCGTCAGAGATGATTACCTGGAATCAGGCAAACTCTTAAGAAAGTCTCCCCATAGGAAGACAAAACGTGTAGAGGATTGCTACACATATATATATAAATATATATATATAGCTAGAGAGAGATAAATATATATTTAAAAATAAAAATATGCCAATGAACATGGTAATTTCAAGTATTTCCATAAAAAAAAAACATAAAACAAATTGTTTAAAATTGATATTGCATGTTACAAGATATTTGACTGGGAAGGGCTCATACGTTTATATATTGTGTATATGTATGTATGTGTATATATCTATGTATGTGTGCACATAAATAGGCATACATAGACATGTATACATACACACATACAAATATATGTATAAAGCTTTGAGCTCTACCTAGCCCAACACCTTTTTATATAACATATCCCATTTTAACCTTTAAAAAAAATGTGATATTTTTTATTGTAAGTGTAATACTTTTTTTTTAATATCTTTTGCAAAACTTTTAACCCTAACATTTTTTTTTTTTTTAATTTATTTTTTTATTGAGTTTTCAAGGATATACATAAAACAGAAAAGCAACAACTCAACATTACATCAATAAGTAGAGCTATAGGACGGCATAGTGAGTTACATCTCTATGAAGAAACAGTATATATTACCAGTGTAAATGTCAAAGGTAACCTATTAATAAGTAGTAGAGTGAAGGTTTGAGTTTCTATCTATGTAACAAAGTGAGCTTAAGTGATAAGTTATGTCCTACAAACCAAATCTAATAGAAAGACTATGAGAAGTGTGTTGCACAATGTTGAATCGCTATGTAAGTGACCTCTATTTTTAGTTTAAGTTAGGTTATGGTGGCTAGGCTCATGTGTAATGCAAAGTAATGAAGGAAAAACCCAAAAAGGAGAGAAAACTTATGTTCAAGTAGAGTGGTGGGAACCTGGTATGTTATCTCTGAGGGTGGGCAGTTTATTTATGGTTCCACAGGAGAGGGTTTAAGGCGTATGACCAATGAGCTAAGCTAGTAAGCAGGATAGAAGGTGGTGGGGGGGGTACAGCGGGCCAGAGCCGCTCAGAGGGGGGTGGGGGATATTCTAACTATATATGTAATGTCAGGGAAAAGAGACATGTGTTAGAGTGGACCACAGCTACTGATAAATAGGTATATGAATAATATAGGGTGTAGCTAAGTGTGTAGCAGGGTGTCACACGGATATTACACATAAGTAATATGTGGCAACCTAGCACACACACAAGAAGCAGTTAATATGTGAAGAAGAAAAAACAAAAAATAAAAATTAGATAAGCATCAGCACAACACTATTGCTGATAAATGCAGGAGTAGTCTAATCAGCAGTGTGAATAGATGCTTAAACCTCTTTTGGAGGAGTAGGTTAACAAATACGAGCTGAATATATGTTTGTGCACAAAACAGAAAAATAATGGAGGAAACTTTTATAACATGAGCTCAAGTAAAAATGGGTGTTCTTACGAATAAGCACAAGTGTGTAAAGCATAATACAGCTTAAAAAATATAAGCAAGGAAATAACCCGCTAGTATCGGTACCTTGAATACCTAAGTTGCAGACTGATTGTGAGAGGAACCGCAAGTAGGATAAGCAGCGGTAAGCGGTTAGGAGGCAGCCGGTCTCGGCAGGAGAGTGGCGTGTGACGTCACAGAGGCCGCAGTTCTGGTAGCGGAGCAGGTCCCAGCTCTGCTTGGGAGCGAAACAGGAACAGAGCTCAATGAGCGGTTGCTGCAGGAATTGCAGGAAGGTGTGCAGCTCAGGACTGGTCCCAGTAGAGAAACAATACCAAGCAATGAGTGAGTGTGGATTGCAGGTATTTATGGTAATTCCAAGCAGTTAAAGGGGCAGTGCTAATATAGAGGGAATATGCATGACAGAACACCCCCCTCCAGGAGCAGCACCGATGCTCAAAGTCTTGGACGTTCTGGGTGTCTTTGATGGAATCTGGAAATTAATCTGGGAGCTGAGATGTTGGTGGATGGCTCCCAGGAGTTGTGTTCACTAGAGTAACCCTTCCATTTGATGAGATATTGAAGATCACCCCTGAAACGTCTAGCATCCAGAATATCCTCAACCTCATATTCCATGTTGGGGTCTATGGAGACAGGGGGTAGCGTGGTATCTGTAGGTTGGGTACGTAGGGTTCGGTAAGGTTTGAGTAATGATACATGAAAGGTGGGATGTATCCTGAGTGTAGTAGGTAACGTAAGGCGAACAGCGTTGCAGTTGATGATCCGCTGGATAGGGAATGGTCCGATGAAGAGTGCTGAAAGCTTCCTGGATGGAGTTGACAAGCGTAGATTTTTTGTGGACAGCCAGAAAAGATCTCCTGGTTTATATGTAGGTGGTGGAGTGCGGCGTCGGTCGTAATATTTTTTTTGTATAATCTTTGCATCATCAATTGCTTGTTTAAGAGAAACGAAATTTGAAGTGATGGTGGAAGCTAAGTCTGAAATATGGAAATGATCTGAAACCAGTTCAGGCAACCATTGGAAGGAAGGATGGAACCCATAGTTGACATAGAAGGGTGTCTGTTTAGTTGTAGAATGTAGAGTATTATTAAAAACGAATTCAGCGAAATGTAGTAGTTGGGACCAGGAATGTTGATTTGTATGACAATAAGTCCTTAGGAACTGTTCTACCCATTGGTTACAACGTTCTGTCTGTCCGTTCGTCTGAGGATGGCAGGACGAAGAAAGGGACTTATCAATGGAAAATTGTTTGCAGAAGGCAGACCACAGAGCGCTGGTGAATTGGGATCCTCGATAGGTCAGGATTTTCTTAGGCAAGCCATGTAGCCTGATGACATTTTTCAAAAGTAGTTGTATGGTTTCTGCTGCAGTGGGGAGCTTGTGGTAAGGTATAAGATGGATCATTTTGCTGAACAAATCCACCACTACTAATATAGTGGTGTTTTTTTCAGAAATGGGTAAATCCACAATGTAATCTAGCGCAATTTCTTGCCAGGGTCTATCAGGTGTAGGAATTGATAGAAGAAGTCCATAAGGTGGTCTTTTGTTTCTTTTAGATACGGTACAAGTGGGGCATGAGTTAATGAACTGTTTCACATCAGTTAATAAGGTTGGCCACCAGTAAGATCTCTGTACTAGTTCCTTAGTTTTGGTTACTCCACAATGTCCCCCTAGAGATGAGTCGTGAGCGGATTTGAATAACTGGTCACGTAGAGATGGAGGAAGATATAGTTTGTTCCCATAACAATAAAGTCCTTGGTTGTTAATTGTTAGAAGATGTTCAGGTTTGGAGGAATCCTTCATTTGTTCAGATTTTAACAGAGGTCCAAAATCAAGCATGAATAGAAGGAAGTTTTCTTCGGGAATGACGTGTTGGCTTGTGGTAATGTCCAGAGGTGGTTGTGGAAGTCGAGATAGGGCGTCTGCTTTCCCATTTTTCCTGGCAGGTCTGTAGGTAATGAGAAAATTGAAGCGTGAAAAGAATAAATTCCAGTGAACTTGGCGAGCAGAAAGCGTTCTTGTGGACTTTAGGAATTGTAAGTTTCGATGATCAGTATAAACTATGGTTGGCATTGTAACACCTTCCAGTAGGTGTCTCCATTGCTCGAATGCAGCCTTAATAGCCAGGAGTTCCTTTTCGCCAATTGGATAGTTTCTTTCTGCTGTTGTTAGAGTACGAGAATAATAAGCTACTGGATGTAATGGTTGTTGTAATGATTGTCGTTGTGAAAGGATGGCTCCAAGTGCAAAATCAGAAGCGTCCACTTCAAGTGTATAGGGGAGTTCTGGGTTTGGGTAGCGCAAAATGGGAGCAGATGTAAATCGTGATTTCAGTAAATCAAAAGCATCTTGAGTGACAGTTGACCAGAAAAATTTTGTATTTTGCTTTGTGAGATCAATAAGAGGTTTAGCAAGAGAGGAGTAATTTTTAATAAATTTTCTGTAGAAATTGGCGAATCCAAGAAAACTTTGAACTTGTTTTCTGGAAGTAGGGACAGGCCAATTTACTACAGAATTTATTTTAGTATCATCCATACGTATACCCTTATCAGATATTATGTATCCAAGGAATGGTATACTGCTGGCATGAAAGATGCATTTTTCTGCTTTTACATATAAAGAGTTACTTCTGAGTCTAGTCAATACCTGTCGGACATGGATTTTGTGGTCTGCTAGAGATTTGGAGTATACGAGAATGTCGTCGAGGTAAATGACTACGTAGGTATCCAGGACATCCTTGAAAATGTCATTTATGAGATGTTGGAAGGTGGCAGGAGCGTTACAGAGACCGAATGGCATGACTACATACTCGTATAACCCATAACGGGTACGAAATGCAGTCAGCCATTCGTCTCCTGCCCTCATCCTGATCAAGTTGTAGGCTCCCCTAAGGTCCAACTTGGTGAAGATTTTGGAACCTTCTAGACGCTCAATTAATTCACTGATAAGGGGTAAGGGGTAACGGTTTTTTATAGTAACTTTGTTTAACTGCCTATAATCCACAATAGGTCTTAGGGAGGCATCTTTGTTTTTAACAAAAAAAATCCCTGCTGCTGCAGGAGAGGTTGATGGTCTTATAAAAACTTTTTTTTAAGGTTTTCTTCGATGTAGGATCTAAGATGTAACAGTTCTGGTTTAGACAGAGGGAAGATGTGCCCACAAGGAATAGCCGCCCCTGGAAGGAGATCGATTGGGCAGTCATACGGCCTGTGTGGTGGAAGATTTTCTGATTGTTTCTTGCTGAACACATCAGAAAAATCTTCATGATCAGGGGGCACATTTGTTTGTACACCTTCGGGTGATGGTTGAAGTAGCAATTGAGGGTAACAGGTGGTCTTGCAGTAATCTGAAGTAAACTGTAAAGAGAGGGATGACCAAGTGATGGTAGGATCATGTTGCCTAAGCCATTGTAGCCCTAGAATTAGGGGAAAGTCAGGTGAAGTAATGACATCGAATTTGATATACTCCCTATGGTGACACTCTGTTGACATTAAAATAGGAATTGTCTCAAACAGAACAGGTCCTGTGGACAAGACCTCACCATCTATTCCTCTCAAATGAACAGGAGACAGTTTCTTGTGCAAGGGAATTTTATTAGATTCACAAAAACTTTTATCAATGTAAGAGAGGGAGGCTCCGGAGTCAATAATCCCTGGGACGGTCACCCGAGTTTGATCCCACTGTAAAACAAGAGTGGTTTTACAATACTGGTTACATTTGAGGACAGTCTTAATTGAATGATAGGGAGTCAACAGCTTACCCTTTCTTTGGCGGGTGAGGTTGGGGCACTCTCTTATCCCATGCTCTTCAGAGGCACAGTACATGCATAGGTTATGAGTGCGACGTCTTGTCTTTTCCTGGGAACTTATGGGTCCCCTTAAGAAGGCGATATCCATAGGTTCTGGAGGGGGTTTTGAGTGTGTACTGGGTGGATTGTTTGTGAGCCTGGGTCTAGAGAATGAATCATGGCTAGACCGTTCGTGATGTCTTTCCCTAAGCCTTCTGTCAATGCATATACATAGGTCTATAAGTTGTTCCAGAGTGGGAGGTATTTGGGTGCGAGATAACTCGTCCTTAACCGCATCTGACAACCCCAACCGAAATTTATTTCGGAGAGACAAGTTGTTCCATTGGGTGTCAGGAGCCCACCTCTTGAATTCCGCTATATATTCTTCTACGTCTCTCTTCCTCTGCCTTAGGGACCTCATGGCATTTTCAGCTGTTTGCTGCTTAAAGGGATCCTCATAAAGTTGTGATAAGGCAGAGAAGAAAGAGTCTAAGGAGTTAAGAATGTCATCATTGTGCTCCAGAAAACTATTTGCCCATGCCCTTGGCTCTGCCCTCAGGTAGGAGATGGTAGTCATAACTTTTACCCTATCGGTAGGATATGTATAGGGTTTAAGAGTAAAAAGTAAATAGCATGAATTTTTAAATTCCCTAAACATCTTTCTATCTCCTGAGAAAGGTTCAGGGGAACTAATATGGGGTTCTAAGGGAGGGGGTTTTCTATCAACAACCTCCTTGATATAAGTTTTTAAATTATCATTTTCAAGTTTTAAAGCAGTAAGACCCTCAGTTAATAAGTCTACTTTGTTGCTTAGTGTTTGTATGTGTGTATTCATATCAGTTGGGTCCATTTTTAGAAGGCTTGGTATTTCTGTAATGTCAGGGAAAAGAGACATGTGTTAGAGTGGACCACAGCTACTGATAAATAGGTATATGAATAATATAGGGTGTAGCTAAGTGTGTAGCAGGGTGTCACACGGATATTACACATAAGTAATATGTGGCAACCTAGCACACACACAAGAAGCAGTTAATATGTGAAGAAGAAAAAACAAAAAATAAAAATTAGATAAGCATCAGCACAACACCATTGCTGATAAATGCAGGAGTAGTCTAATCAGCAGTGTGAATAGATGCTTAAGCCTCTTTTGGAGGAGTAGGTTAACAAATACGAGCTGAATATATGTTTGTGCACAAAACAGAAAAATAATGGAGGATACTTTTATAACATGAGCTCAAGTAAAAATGGGTGTTCTTACGAATAAGCACAAGTGTGTAAAGCATAATACAGCTTAAAAAATATAAGCAAGGAAATAACCCCCTAGTATCGGTACCTTGAATACCTAAGTTGCAGACTGATTGTGAGAGGAACCGCAAGTAGGATAAGCAGCGGTAAGCGGTTAGGAGGCAGCCGGTCTCGGCAGGAGAGTGGCGTGTGACGTCACAGAGGCCGCAGTTCCGGTAGCGGAGCAGGTCCCAGCTCTGCTTGGGAGCGAAACAGGAACAGAGCTCAATGAGCGGTTGCTGCAGGAATTGCAGGAAGGTGTGCAGCTCAGGACTGGTCCCAGTAGAGAAAAAATACCAAGCAATGAGTGAGTGTGGATTGCAGGTATTTATGGTAATTCCAAGCAGTTAAAGGGGCAGTGCTAATATAGAGGGAATATGCATGACAATATAGACCGGGCCTCTTAGTATGTAGCATTAAGGGTAGGGGTTGCATCAAGAAGACAAGTGAGGAAATATATGTAAGTGAAATCCACTATCAGTGGAGAAAAGGGCCTAAGATGAGAAATGGAAGTGGATATGTAGGGGACAGGGGTGAATTTAACCAAGAGAGTGACAACTGATGGATTCTGTACTTAATACTGAATTATGTAGGGTAGAATAAGGGGGGGGGGGGTATGATGTTATAAGTTTTAGGGTAACAGGGATAATTCCTCTGTATATTAGGATAAGGGGTGAGACCCAGAAGGTGTAAGAGGTATGATATGTTATGAGGGGGCTGTAGGCAACGCTTAATTGTATAAGGTAGGAAAAGAGAAAAATACTTTGTTCAGAATGGGAGGTAGTGAGCCGCTGAACAGTCTTAGTGTACTATTATGTCCTCTCTATCTGTCTAATAATAAATAACTGGAAATACCTCACAACCCTTGCTGATCTATAGTGGTATACAGCTTTTGTAGGTGAGAACTATAAGATAGATAGCTCTGAGCTCAAGAGACTGGAAGAGGCTTCCTATGGGAGATGGCTAGGGACTGCTGTGTAGATTATGGACAGGCAAACAGGAGGGGCAGTAACCGTCATCTTAAAGGGTAGGGAATGTATATATGCCCAATATGTACCGAAGAGACAGAGTTCTGCAGTATATATGTCCCAGTGATCATATTGTTTGTGTGTTCTATTTTAGCTGAACCTATATTATTAGATAAAAGGTAGGCTGCACCACAGGCGATCTGTAATAAAGGCATATAACATTTCAAGCATATTATACAGGTCTAGGTGTAATATTAGGTACAGGGATAATGTCCAGTATTAGGCAAGTTGGATACCCCATTTGGTACTCATAGGTGGGTTAAATTATTAATAAGGGTTGTCTGAGCATGCAGTAGATTTAGTGACGTGATATTAATTCTAAGTGGAAAATTTACATCATAGAGGGACTCTAAATTTGGACAGTATTAGAGTAGTAGCAGTCTCCCTGTATGACTTAATATTACGGAACATAACAGACATAACATGAACATCACAACAATCTATGAAACTAAATAGGTGTGAAAAGTGAAAGGTTATGATCAGTTCCCTGGTTATAAGAATGAGTCCTGATCGACATAGTTAACTGTACTGTCTCAGCCGATCCCCCGCAGTGTATGGAAGCGGGCATATGGATAATCAGTCCATAGGAATCCGTTCTCGGCATTTGAAGAGTTCCGCTGGTAATACCCTACGGCTGACAGAGGGTCATCTAGGTGCTTAGGGGTTTCGTTTGCTGGTAAGTACATAGTGGTGGGGAGCAAGCACATGGTATCGTTTAGGAGGATAGAGCCTAGCCGGGACCCACTCTCGACCGGCCGCATCTCCAGCGGGTCCGGTTTCGGCTTGATATCATCAGGCAAAATAGCAGGGTGTAGGTGTGTAGGCAACATGGCGACTGGGAATGAAAAGCCAGATGTAAGCCCCACAGTATCTCCGGGTAGAGAGGCTACGGGATCATCTCCATCTGGGGGCTGACGGCAAGCGCTGCTGCAAATTTCCGAGATCTCAGTCTGTATGGCGCTTAGGTTAGATGTATGGCTTAGGCTTAGAGCATCACTAGGGTTGAGGCTTTCTGTTTTCAAAGTCGCCATGAGGGAGACATGCTGTTCGTCTAATTTGCGTGAGAGTAATTGGAATAAGGCTGTGAATGTAGGTTCCATTATAGAAGCGCAGATTCTCATCCGTTTGTAGAACTCAGTGGACAGGATGTACACTCCGTCTTCTGATGCAATTTTTCTACCCGGCTTAGTGTGAGGCCGGGGGGAGAGATGGTAAATTCGTGAGTTAGGCCGCAGTCAGAGGTCTCTGTTATTTAGGATCAGCTGCAATGCTAAAACATAGTGAAAGGGAGATCCTTAATGAACAATCCTCTTCTCCGAAGGAGATATAGCGAGTGTATTGGAGATATACTTCTAAAAACCAAGATTAAATGTCCAAATGTTCAGAGTAATATCGGAGCTAATAAGAGGCACGTCTGAACATGGCTGCGGCCAGGACACGCCCCTTAACCCTAACATTTTACTTCAGGTCTAAGGTTGCTCTATGTCTTCTAGTGCTATTTGGCTGTCACTCAAGCTCAAGCCATAACTTTCAACTTGTAATATCAGAGATATTAATCATGGTCACAATCTCCATTAAAAATCTAGGGCGTGGTAAAGGCATGTCAGCTGCTCTAAACCTTCTTTGCTAGTTCTTTTTTTACTATGGACTAATATCCATAATAATATCAATTTGCAGGCTCATTTGATTTTGGTATTGTGCCCAACGCTATCATTAGTGCTCCACTTGTAATATGGGCCTTGTTCGGATAAAAAGTAATTATAAAAATCTACGGCCTAGATTTAGAGTTGGGCGGTAGCCGTCAAAACCAGCGTTAGAGGCTCCTAACGCTGGTTTTTACCGCCCGCTGGTATTTGGAGTCAGTCAGGAAAGGGTCTAACGCTCACTTTGCAGCCGCAACTTTTCCATACCGCAGATCCCCCTACGCCATTTGCGTATCCTATCTTTTCAATGGGATCTTTCTAACGCCGGTATTTAGAGTCGTGGCTGAAGTGAGCGCTAGAATTCTAACGACAAAACTCCAGCCGCAGAAAAAAGTCAGTAGTTAAGAGCTTTCTGGGCTAATGCCGGTTTATAAAGCTCTTAACTACTGTGCTCTAAAGTACACTAACACCCATAAACTACCTATACACCCCTAAACTGAGGTCCCCCCACATCGCCGCCACTCTATTAAAATTTTTTAACCCCTAATCTGCCGCTCCGTACACTGCCACCAGCTACGTTATCCCTATGTACCTCTAATCTGCTGCCCCTAACATCGCCGACCCCTATATTATATTTATTAACCCCTAATCTGCCGCCCCCGCTATCGCTGACACCTGCATATTATTATTAACCCCTAATCTGCCGCTCTGTACACCGCTGCAACCTACATTATACCTATGTACCCCTAATCTGCTGTCCCTAACACCGCCGACCCCTATATTATATTTATAGTCACAAGTATCAATAATACAACAGTATTTGTAGCGCACTGTGGTTCTCAGGCCACCCTCATATTTATATAAACTGGAGCTA